>NC_057725.1:73684023-73748013 GCF_004010195.1 Chiloscyllium plagiosum | reverse complement strand
TTCAGTCATTCACTGTTCCTTATCAACCTGTCCAATTCATGAACCAAAACTGTAACTCTGGGACTGAATGAATATATATTTTTAATAAATGTATTCAACAAATGCAACTTTCCAGAACTGAACCAGATACAACAAGTTTCTGCTGATTAGTTCCCTGCTCAGTGTGCAGAGAGGATAGCACTCAGTCATGGAGAAGTTGAGGGCTGCAGATCCTGGTGATGAGGCGAAAACTGTGGTGCTGGAAAAGCACAGCCAGTCAGGCAGCACCTGAGGAGCAGCAGAGTCAAAGCTTCGGGCATCTCCGCTTCATGAGAAAGGCATTCGTGCCTTCCATGTTTTCCATCCCATAATACCTAGGATATTAGGAACCATACTTGCTCAGGAACGCAGCACTGTATATTGTCCTGAAGTGGAAAGCAGTCAAGCAGTTGGTTGGACAGGGAGAAGACAAGTTGAGGTGAAGGGCTGAAAATTCGCTTTTCCTGTTCCTCGGATGCTGGCTGACCTGCTGTGCTTTTCCAGTAAGAAGGGACAATATTTTGAAAGAATCTTCTAATGAGGCTTGGTGATTAGAGTTCAGTATCAAAACCATGATAGAAACACTGCTAGGGATATATTATAGTCACCCAGATAATAGAAAGTACGGGAGCAGATATATAACCAAGTTATTGAGGTGTGTAAAACCAATAATTAATCACTATATTGAGGCATTTCAATTCCAAACATTCATTAGGGCATTGATAACTTCTTTTAAGAGGGGACAGGTGCTTTGCAATGTATTCCAGAGTGTTTCTTATATCAACACAGAGCAGATACAACAATGGGCAGTCCAGTGCTGGGACTCACTGTGAGGGACGAAGTCAGTCAGGTGTTCCAGGCAGAAGTGGGAGAGCATTATAGTGACATCATACATTTTGAGTTTGCTAAGGGAAAGACCCCGAGAAAAGATTGAAAAATAAAAGCTTTTTGGATTAGGGAGACAGATTTTATGAAAAAAATACAGGATCGAGCCAATGTGCAGTTGGTCCTGGGTCAAACTGTAGCAGAACAGCATAAGTTGGGGAGTTGGGGGATCACTTGAGAAAAATGGAATTGCTGATAGTGTCGGCCCAACATGTTACACCGAAGATGAAATTTAGGAAAACAAGCCCAGAGAACCTCAAATGTTGACACAAATTCCGAACAGAATGAAAAAGGATAGAGAAGCTTAAAGCAGTTACAAAGTGAGCATGTCAATGGAGGTCCTAATAGAATATAGAAAGTGTAGGGCTAAACTTAAAAAGTCAGTGGAAGAGCAGAAAGAGGGGTGATAAAACATTAGCGGGTAAGATTAGTAAGAATCCAATGCTATTTTTGTTTTGGTTTATAAAGGGAAAGAGGATAATGCGGAAAGAATGGGGAGTATTAGGGACTAAGGGGACAGCCTGTTCACAGAGCCAGAGAATATGTTAAACACATCCTACGAATCTGTCTTCAGTTTGTAGAAGCAGTTCCTGGATTCAGGGAATTGACTGTGTGACCCTTGAGCGAACTGATAAAGGAGCTGAGGAAGAATTGGAAGTTTATTCAAGATAAAGAGTGGGCAAATCCCCAGATTAAAGACTATCAAGTCTCACATCAGTGAGAGGGAAACAATTGTAGAAAATTTGGAGGGCTGTTGAGGCTGGGTGATTAAATAACTTCAAAGTTGAGACTGACAGATTTTTATGCAAATGTTACGGGGAAATCGCATGAAAGTGGAAGGGTGGAGTATCAAAATAAATTAAACCGAACTGAATGAAAAGCAGACCCAGTAAGCGGATACACATATTGTTGCTACTATGTCTAATGGTATTTTTTTTCCAATAGCCCTGTATTCACGGGAACGTCAACCTCTCTCGCTATGGAGCGAGGCACAGGTTGGAATGCAATGGACAAATTCAACGAATTCATAAACGCGATACTAATAGACAGAAAGTACCAGAGGACTGCGACAACACGGATTGACTGTGGGGTTGAGGATTTACATCGACACAGTCACCACTACCAGAACGAAGACCTCAACAAAACTCTCTACAAGGCCAAGCAGTGACCTGCACTGGGGAGCAGATAGTCGGGCCAGGTGTCAAAGAGTGCCGATGGCCCAAACACGACATCACTGTAGTGACTCCCTCCTTCCCTGACCAAAACTAAATGTAGAGGGGTAGAGAGACATGCCGTTGTTAGCAGAGTAAGCAGTAAGACTTTCACACGAGAGGCGTCAACAGCAGAAGCTCAGCAAAAAGTACAGTTAAACTCAAATAAAGTCATTTTAACTTTATTGTTACAGCAGTCGAGATGGCAGTTAGGATAGTCGCACGTTCGTCTTCTGGGATAAGGAAGCTCACGGAGATTTCCACCGTCCCTGATGACTACATTGGAGCTGGGCGGTACAGTGGCTCAGTGGTTAGCACTGCTACCTCACAGCACCAGAGACAAGGGTTCAAATCTGGCCTCGGTCTGTGTGGAGTTTGCATTCTCCCTGTGTCTGCGTGGCTTTCCTATGAGTGCTGCGGTTTCCTCCCACAGTCCAAAGATGTGCAGATTAGGTGAATTGGTCATGCTATATTGCCCGTAGTGTTGGAGGTTGGGGAGTGGGTCTGGGTGGGCTGCTCTTCGGTGGGTTGGTGCGGACTTGTTGGGCCTAAGGGCCTGTTTCCACACTGTAGGCAATGTAATCTAGCATGCACTCAGGGTCATCCGAGGTACTGAGATCCTCATAGATAAGTGCTTTAATGTGGTGGCCACACCCAAGATACATCCCAGTTATTCTCTAATGACTGTAATATTCCGGTCTAACGTTTATCACCCTGAGTTCATCAGCCTTACCTATCAGTCCTGTTGCATTTAAATGAACACAATTTAATCCAACAGGTGTTCCTTGATTCCTGTCATTTTCCAGGCACAGAGTAGATGGGCGACCACTAGGAATCCCCTGTGGTCATTCCTCTTGAATTGAAGTACACCGTTTTGGATTGTTGGGGGCGATGACCGTTCAGGGGAAAGCAGCAGTAGCCAGGTTGGTGGGAAACCACTGGCTCTGCGGCACAGTGAGAAAGGGTAAAGGTAAACAGGATGATAGAGATAGACGGTTGATTGTTAAAGAGGGACAGATCGGAGTTTGTGTGGCCACAAACGGGAATCCAGGATGGTTGGTTACCTCCCATGTGCTAGGGTCCAGGATGTCTCCAATTGGCTGCTGAACATTCACAAGGGGGAGGGGGAGCAGCCAGAAGTCATTATGCACGTTGGCCAAATGATACCCGTAGAAAGAGGGACAAGGTCCTGCAGAGTGATTACAGAGAGCTAGGAGAAACATGTTAAAAAAAACTTTGACAGTGGTAATCCCCTGAGAGGGAGATTACCGTCTGAGACATGCACTGGAGGGGACACCAATACCTTCCCGTCCAGTTTTGCTCGTGTTACAAAGGAGGGTTTTAACTTGATTGGCAGAAGGTTGTATCCTCAAGAGCAGGGAGGCAAGTGCGAGCTGGAATGAGATACAGTAATCATAAATAGTAAGGTTAAGCTGGAAAACGACAGGGAGAAAGTAATGCCTTTGGGATTAAATTGCTTCTGTTTCAATGCAAGATGGCTGACAGGTAAGGCCGATGAACTCAAGGTGTGGATAGATAGCTGTGACTGGGATATTATAGCCATTACAGAAACATTGCTAAGTGATTGATAGGACTGACAACTTAATGTGTCATGGTACAGGTGCTTTAGGCGAGACAGAGATGGTGGAAATAAGGGAAAGGGAGTTGCATTTCTGATTAAGGGGAGTACCACAACAGTAATCAGAGAGAAAATAACTGAAGGATCATCCAGTGAGGCTTTGTGGGTGGACTTAAGAAATAGGAAGGGTTGTGACGTGACTGCGGAAGTACGATAGGCCCCAAAATAGTCAATAGGAATGAAAGTAACAAATATACACGGAGAGAGGGGAGACCTGCAGGAGCAATAGGGTTATCACAAAAGGGGTTTTTAATTTTGCTAACATTGACTGGAACATCCAGAGCGTTCCAGATTTGGTGAGATAGAATCTCTTAAATGCGTCAGGAAAGTTTCCTCAAGCAGGATATAGAGTTTCCTGCTCAGGAAGGGGAAAAATTCGAAAATTTCTTAGGAAAAAGGGCAGGACAGGTGACTGAGTTAATAGTGGGGCGGCAATTTGGGAACAGTCACCATAGTTCTATTAATCTTCAAATAGTTATGGAGAGGGACAAAATTGGTCCACAGGTTCATGTTCGAACTTGGAAAGGGCTCAGGTCCACGCCGCTGGGATCAAGGGAATCCCTGGAGGTATACAAGAGATACAGCAGTTCTGAAGAAAGAAATGAGTAGGGTGAAAAGGATCAATAAAGAGCCTTCAGCTGAGAAGACTAGGATGAATCCAAAACGTTACTTTAAATATATTAAAAGTAAAAGCAACAGCTTGAGAGAAAATAGGACCCCTCGAAGATCAAATTGGGCAAGTGGAACCACAAGAGATGGGTGAAGTCCTCAACGAATATTTCTACTCTATGTTTACTGTGTAGAAAGACATGAATACTTGGGAACTTGAGGAAGTTATTAGTGATATCTTAGGGACAATCCATATCATAGTAGAGGAGATTGTGGACGTACTAAAATGTTTAAAATTGGATACAACTCATGGTCCTTACCCGATATATCCAAGAACATCTCAAGGGGCTCCAGAAGAACTTGCAGGGAACCTGGCTTATAATGTTGATAATCATTAACCAAAGGTGACTTCGTGGAAGACTGGAGGATTGCAAATGTTGTGCCCTTATTCAAGAAGAACTGAACAAAAATAACCTTGGAAATACCGACCAGTAGGTTTAACATCCGTTGTAGGTTAGTTACTTGAGAAGGTTCTGAGGGATAAGATGTACATGCATTTAGAAAGACAGGTTTTGATTAGGAATAGTAAGTGTGACTTTGTGCGAGCTAGTTTGTGCCTGACAAATTTCTTAAAGTAATTGGATGATGTGACCAGGAAGATTGACTTGGGCGGGGAAGCAGATGTAGAAACATGTGGATTTGGAAAAGCAGAGCAGATCAGGCAGCCTTTGAGGGGCAGGAGATTCTATGTTTCGGGCATACGCCCTTCATCAGGAACGTCCAAATCATCGATTTTCCTGTTCCTCTGGTGCTGCCTGACCTGCCATGTTTTACCAGTGCCATACATTTCGACATTGATCTCCAGCATCTGCAGTGCTCACTTTCTCCTAGGGCAGTAGATTTAGTCTATATGGACTTCAATTACAACAGAACAGCATGAGGCTTTTCAGCCCCTGTAGCCTGATATACAGGAGGAGGCCAATCAGCCCATAGGGCCTATAAAATTGTAACTGGAAAAGATCATGCAGCACCAGTTTCCAGTTAAACAGCGACAGAATGAGTATATTCAGCTACTTGAAGTCAGTAACACAGGAAATGGAAGAGGCAACAAATTGACTGGACTATGGGGTACACTGGAACAACACCAGGCTACATAGCCACTCAGGCCTGCCCTTCAATTCAAAGAGTCAGGGCCGATCTTCACTCGGCCGTAATTTCTCGTTCATGCCCAATTCTTTGTAGCCCTCGACTGTCTGACGGGTCAAAATCCATTGACACCTACTTGCACCGTCCAAACATTTCAGTAATGTAGCCTCCATTAACTATCTGATCCCAACAGTCACTACCATCTGAGAGAAGGAAACACTCGCCACACATATATCTTGGTCTATTGACATGAACAAAATATATGAACAGAGCGTCAGAGTGATTGGTCCTGACATCATGACAGTAATTGACTGACCAAGGTGTGAAGGAGACTGAACAAAATTGAACTTGGTGGGAATCAGTTGTAAACTCCCCACTGGTTGGGTCATTAAGAACACAATGTGGCTGGTGGACATCAATCTTCATTGTCCCTGGATATCTCTGTGGACAATCCTCAGGGTAACTTTGTCAGCACAAACATCTTCAGCTACTTCATCAATGTATTTCCCTCTGTCATACAATCAGAGGTGGGCATGTTCCGTGAAGATTATACAATGTTCAGAATAATGCATCACCTCTTGCGGTACTAAAGTATAAAATGTGGACAACATTCAAGCTTGTGCTGTTAATGTAAAGGTAACATTAATCAAAAGCACTGCTGTACTCTAAACGTTTCCATGGTTAAAAAAAAAGAGGAAACCCTTCAGCAAATCTAGCTGGTTTCACAGTAATATAAGAAAGCCATTAAGCCCATCACAACTATTGGAAAACAAGAGGCGCAATGCATTCACTCTCTTCTGCCTATTACACATGAAGACAATTTTAAAAAAAAAAACAGCTGTTGGATTCCAAAATACACACGAAGGAGGATGGAAGAATAGAATAAGCAAAACAGCATCAAGGCATTGAGAAGTCATCACCTTGGATTTAAACCTTCGTCAGGGCTGTGGCGGGAGTAAGGGGGTCTATATATAAATTGGTGGGTTAAGAAGGAGGAAGCAGTATGGCGAGGTGGGGATAGGTGAATACAGATAAAGGATATCAGTGGGTTGGTGATGGGAGGGCTGAATCCAGTTTGTAGCTGGACAAAGGGTTGATCAGAGGAATGGGAGGGAGGGGAGGGCCTGTGAAGGGAGTAGGGGGATTGGAAGGTAGGTTATTTGAAATTGGAGAATTCAATGTTGAGTTCCCGGTGTGTCGGCTGCACAGGTGACAGATGAGGTCTTGTTCTTCCAATTTATGGTTTAGTTCATCGTGGCAATGGAGGAGGCTAAGGATGGCCATGTTGGAAAGGGATTGGGAGGGGAAATTGAAATAGGAAGTGACTGGGAGGTCAGGTCAGCTCTGACAAGACCGACTGAGATACTCAGCAAAACATTCCCTTCATTTACATTTGGTCTTCCTCATGCAGTGAAGACCACATTGGGTGCACCAGATGCAGGATTGGATCTCACCACTTGGCATATCTCCCACAAAACTGTTCCCTTCACTTATCATGTCACACTCTCCATCAATCACCGCAATCATCCCCAGGTACCTTCTCCTGCAACTGCAAAAGATAAATCAGGTGCCTTCTCCACCTCCTTATAGGGCTTCAAACAGTACTTCCAGGTCAGACAGAGGTTCACCTGCCTCTCTTCCAAGCGAGTTTACTTCATCAGATGCTCATGCTGTGGTCTTCTCTACACTGGGGAGACCGAACATAAGCTAGGGGCACATTTCACCGAGCATCACAGCCCGGCCGGCAGGGGCCAACCTGACCTCCTAGTCACCGCCCATTTCAAAATCCCTTCCAACTCCCTTTCTGACATAACCATCCCTGGGCTCCTCTGTTACCATAGTGTGGCAGACCGCAAATTGGAGGAACAACACCTTATCTTCTGCCTGGCAAGCCTACAGCCTGGAAGACGCAACGTTGTGTTTTCCAATTTGAAATAACCTTCCTACCCATGTCCCGATTCCCTACTCCCTTTCCAGCCCATCCCCTCCCTTCCATTCCACCTAACAACCCTGCCTTCCAGCTCCCAATCGGATTCAACCATCCCATCGCCCAACCAGCTTGCACCCACCACTTGTGTCCACGTATCCGTACCTTAACACTTCCTTCCCTCTTTATGTTCAGCTCGGCCTGCTATCCCAACCCCAGTCCTGAAGAACTGTTATACCTGAAATGTTGACTTTCTCACCTCATGATGCTGCCTGGATTGTTGTGTTCTTCAGCCTCCTGATTGTCTCCTATAACTCAGGAAGTTAGAATCTTTTCAGTACAACGTGCTGGTCGGCAGGAACCATGGGTTGCCTGTTGAATGCCTTGACCCTCTGCCCTGGGGCCAGGAGGAAGACATTCAGCTCCTCGAGACACTGACACATGAACAGAAGAGGCCATTCAGTCCCTCCAAACTGTTACACTGAAATAGGAGAATGTCATTGATGCTCAAAAACGACAAGCCAATGAAGCAGAGACTGCACAGACAGACTGCTCCATGTTGTTCCTCCTGGTCCCGTTGCTAATTGTACACACGTGTTACGTGAACATGGTTTGCTGACCATGAGGACGGAAAGTGATTGGTTTGCACCAAGTCTCAAGGAGGCATCTTCCATCTCCGAGATGTTATGGACTAGGTTAGACCACTCAAAACATTCTGAAGCAGGCAGCCCAGAGCATAACTTTGCAATTTGTTTCGGTAAGTGTACAATGAAAATTACCCGGAATGCTTAATCTAGGTTGACTACTAGATTTTCAAACAGACAAAAATTTTATTCATAAAATTACACAATGAAACACAAAGAACAAAATAAAGAACCCTGACAGAATTCAACCTATTCAGCTGGACCTAATTATGCTGTTCCTAATATAGACAACTGTCTCAATAAGCAAAGTCCGAATAAAAACCAGTATAAATGGAACACATACTTCCAGATTGAAGTTGAAGGGCAGAAGATTGAGAGAGTTTCCATACAGCACTGTGTTGAACTTTCCAGTTCAAGACTCAACTGAAAACTACTCTGCTCAGCTCAGCTAGTTCAGCTGAAAGAGCTGACGACTCCCCGTTCATTATACAGGTCACTTATAA
The DNA here is from genome assembly GCF_004010195.1 of Chiloscyllium plagiosum. Lineage (NCBI taxonomy): Eukaryota > Metazoa > Chordata > Chondrichthyes > Orectolobiformes > Hemiscylliidae > Chiloscyllium > Chiloscyllium plagiosum. The sequence continues at coordinate 73,739,431 of NC_057725.1, read as the reverse complement.
ACCATGACCACTTTGTCCTGAAGTCTCATCTGTTTACAGATAAACAAAAGGCCTCTGAAAATCCTTTTCGTGTCTGTACAAAACCAGACTGATCGGAGACTGGCTCATTTATTGTCCTCTGAAAAACATCAAGGACAGACTTTCCTTGAGCCAATAAACAGCGATTAGCAAAAAAAAGAATGGGTTTGTGACAGAGAAGACAGGCTAGTGTTCTGTATGGAGGTCAGAAGCTGGTGGGAATGGCGAGCTCTATCAGAGTGTGGCTGCTGATAGATGTGTGAACAACATGACGTTCAGTGCAGAGTCACACACCAACTGCACATCGAGACGGTGAGATTTCATTCAGAACGTGGAGCTCTCTCTCAACCAACATGGGGGCTTACAGAACTCGGTAAATGATTATAGTGTCATAGGATCCTATAGCACGGAGACAGGCCCTTTCGCCCAAACTGGTTCTTGTCGACCAAAATGTCCATCCATGCTCACCCCATTTCCCTACGCTTGGTCCATCTCCTTCTAAACCTTTCCTATCTACATATTTGTCCAAATGTTAAGACACGTATCACAGAAAACATGTTATATTTAATGCTATCAATTTTTGTTTTGGAAAAAATGAATGTTGATTCTTAATACTCAAGCGTGAATGCAATCACTTTTTATTCTTTTTTGTAGCGTTACAGATTAAACCCTCATTTCCTTCACACTCTCCTCATGGTACCATCACTGCAGGGATTAGTCTGGTGAAACTCCATTACACTGTCTCTCCGTAGCAGGGAGATCATTCATTATAAAGGAGAAAAAATACTGTCTCAAGAACACTCCACAACTGCAGAACGGTGTCTTCACTCTAATACTTTAATCATTTTGCAATGAAGGACGCTACTCATTTATTGTGCTGATTACTTGCTGAGTCATAGAGTCATAGAGCTGTACAGCATGGAAACAGACCCTTCGGTCCAACCCATCCATGCCGACCTAATATCCCAAACCAATCTATTCCCACCTGCCAGAACCTGGTTGCTCCGTATGAATTCTGTAAGAGACTCATGACCGAGGACATCCAGCTCCTTTTCACAAAGAGCACTTCCCATCATCTCGCCTTCTCATAAATACAAAATGAGAAGGATAGTATGTTTTGCCAAATCATTTTGTTGCCTTATGAAACAAAGTCACTCCAACAACAACAACATTATTTCCATTGGAGTTATTGTAGATGCTGTGGAGGCGATGGCCTAGCTGTTTTATCTCCGGAATATGAATCCAGGGAATCAGGTAATGACATAGACCCCGGTTCCAAATCCCACAACCGTAAATGTTGGAATTTGAATTCAACAAAGTAGCAGGAATTAAGAATCAAATGAAACAATGAAACCATTGTCGATTGTCAAACCTGGCACCCTCATGCCCCTCAGGGAAGGAAATCTAACATCTTCACCTGGCCGGTCTTACATGTAGCTCCAGACCCTCAGCAATGTGGTTAACTTTCAGTTGCAGTTTGAAATGGCCAAGCCAGCCGCTCAGTTATATCAGTCACTTCAAAGAATCAAAGAAATGAAACCGCATGGACCTCAGCACTGACTACTTACAGCCCACAGACTGCAGTGGGTCAGGAAGGCAGCTCACCAAATACTTCTCAAAGACAATGGGGAAATGGAATTAAATACAGGCCCTGCATCCAATTAATGAATAAAGGAAGATGATCATGCTCAGGGAAGAGAGAAAAACCGACAATAATTACTTTAAAAAGGAATTTGATGTATACCTTACATGGTCATGTTTTTCAGTAATATGGGAACAGGAGAAAAGTAAGTAAGATTAATCCTCATTTTTAACTTCAATCCCAGCTGATCATCGACAATCTCTTTGTTTGCTTCTTTCTCTCTATCTTTCTCTTTCTCCATCTATTCTCCTCCCCTTCATAACAGATGTCGCTGTCAACAACATCAATCACACTATTTCCCAACTGTGATCAGTTCTGCTCTATGGTCATTGGAATCGAATTGCCAATTCTATTTATTTCTCGACCCGGGGCTGCCAAATCTGCTCAGTTTGTCTGGCACTTTCTCGTTCTTTATTGTTTCTGAACTACTGCATCACTCTTTGTCGTATTTAACCTTTAATTTTGTTATTACTTGACAGCGGCAGCATTGTTCACCTTACCAATTGCCCTTTACTGTGAGGTCATTCTTTCAGGCAGCACAGAACCAAGCACATCACTGTGGGTTTAACATCAATCTTAAGCCAGACCAGGTAATAACACTAGATTTCTTTAACAAAGGACATCAGTGAAATAGATAAACGTATAGACAAAATGCTTGCAATGTTATGGTTATTATTCGTGAAACTTGCTTTATTTTCCAATTCCTGTCAATTGAATTTACTTTCTGACATCATCATTGGTAGGATGTGGACGCGTGTCTTTCTGTGCAATAACCTGTGCCTCTGAATTACATTTCTTCCGACGTTACTTCTCTGACACAGTGAGCTTATCATTAAGTTATTTCAGAGACAAGAACAAAGTTGTGATCGAAATATTTGCAACTGAAAGCATGCTTGCAGGAGAGATGGAATCATAACCTCTGAATTTTACCAAGGTATAGAGGGTCAGCATTGACGCTAAGATAGTGACTGGGCATATAATCGAGCTGGTAATGGATAAGTTTGGTGATGGACAGAATACCGAGACATGAATGAATTCAGGGAAAAAAAATACTTCTTTATTATGAATAGTCTCGTTCTCTGATGTCTGTAAGGGTAGGGGTGGGGGCGGTTCTGAAATTTGTGGATAATGAATGGAATTTGCATTTGAAACTGAAGATAATATTTTCTGCCTCTGGCGACTGACTGTGTGGAGTTTGCACGTTCTCCCCGTGTCTGCGTGGGTTTCCTCCGGGTGCTCCGGTTTCCTCCCACAATCCAAAGATGTGCAGGTCAGGTGAATTGGCCTTGCTAAATTGCCCGTAGTGTTAGGTAAGGGGCAAATGTAGGGGTATGGGTGGGTTACGCTTCGGCGGGTCGGTGTGGACTTGTTGGGCCGAAGGGCCTGTTTCCACACTGTAATGTAATCTAAATATAGATAACAGAAATAGCAAAGAAGTTCGCCATGGTTGAAGAGAGAGGATATGTGGATAGAGATGAAGAAACTTACCAGGAACACCAACAATAGCGAGGACAGGATAGTAACCCGCCTAGATAATAATCAGTGCACCATATATCCGAAATCGTAATGTTGACCAAGACCAGGAAAAAAAAGATAAGACCCGAGGATAAATTCCTGTCCATTGGATATGTGGATAGAGATGAAGAAACTTACCAGGAACACCAACAATAGCGAGGACAGGATAGTAACCCGCCTAGATAATAAGCAGTGCACCATATATCCGAAATCGTAATGTTGACCAAGACCAGGAAAAAAAAGATAAGACGCGAGGATAAATTCCTGTCCATTGTTGCAGCATTCCAGTCTCATGTTCTCAGATTCTGATCCATTAATGGATCATTCCAGACTATTCACAGATGTTATCTCTCCATTTCCTGTCTCTGCAGCTGCTGATCCCTGCGAGCGTTGGAGGTGATGCACCTGCTGCTACAATGGCATAAAGTATTGAAAGAAGTCCCTTACGAATAGGTGAGGGAAACCATCCAGTCATTAGGATCAATGGAGACTGACATCAATCACAGTCACTGAACAAACAGATAAAGTTAACACATTTCAGTATATTTCCTTCAGCTCGCAAAAAAAAAACTGGACTGAATTGAATTTTGGCATCACTGGCTATTGGTCACATCTCCCATCACCAATTGTCTCGTGAAGTTAGTTGTGAGAGAGAATGATGGATGTTTTCTTGTCGCAGGCTAGATGATTCTGCTTAGTTGTCCGTTTACAATACTGTAACCGCCTGAACTTCGCTCCATCACCACCCTCAAAAACCACAATCCAGATGTTGTTACCGTGCCGATCTCTCCTCGACTAGAACAGGCACCAGCCAATATATTTACAGTGGATATATTTGCACTCCAATACACTGGAAATGTGGATTTGCCTGGGCTTTAATTGATCTAATAATGCAATTTGCATCTTCAACACTCAATGTGCATCAGCACTTTTTAAAAAAAAATATAAACTCACAAACACCTTAAAACACTTTATTGGCTTCAAAGCAGTAAGACTTATATTGTTTTACTTCCGTCTGAAACCAAATGTGGCATGTTGTCACAAGGTTATGTTATCCTTGATTTTTCTTCTTCGGAGAGGTTCTAAACGACCCAAGATTCAATATGTTTGAATTTTGAAATGTTCATTTGAGGTCCTTTTGTTTCAACCTAACGGGTAATGCCTCAGGCAGAACGCTTTCATATCTTTAAACAAAAACTTGAATAATCAAGAGGACGTGGACGGCTCTCCAACTGGGCAGATCGGTTCAGTTTGGGGGTTAGTTGAGTCAGGGTCACTGTTGAAACTGGACGCTCTCCCTGTCCTTCTGCCCTTCCAATCTCATACCTATAAGCTTTTTTGTATCAGATTTACTGTTTGTGATAAAGCATTTGTATACTGGGATTGTTGCTAGTATTTTTGAACATCATCCTAAAGTCGGGATTGCCTCTCAGTTGGATATGATAAATTAGTTTCGTATTCTAGTTTCAGTTCATGTGCTTCATTCCGTATTTTGGTGAATAAAGTCTGTTTGTTTAAACCTCGGCAGTCTGACCAGCTAATTCACTCCGAGAATATCCACTATAATCTAACCTTCAACAAATACCAAAGTTACGTCTGGGCTACCTGCTTAAAATTGTTTTGAGGGGTCGGGCCTAGTCCATAACAGATTGGTGGGCCTTTGCAGAATTTAGACAGCGAGTGGCAGTCGACTCTCTCTCGTGTGTGGATTTGGTGGGTAAACGACATTCAGAAAACAGTCCCAAAGTGTGTTTTGGAGATGGGAGAATCGACAATGGGAGTTTTACAAAATGCACATAAGTCCAAGCTGCGGGAATTAGTTGACAAGCTGGAGTTGAAGCTACCTCCTAATGTGAGAAAAGATGAGATGGTTGCAGCAGTAGCTCAGCATTCCAATTTGCTGGAAACTCCATTGCGGTCTGTAGAAATGGCTAAACTTCAAGCACAAATAAAGCAGCTTGAGTTAGAAGCAGAAATGAACAGTTTGCGTTATGACTAAAATTAAAAGAGAAACAAAGAAAATGAATTTGTTTTATTCAGGAAAGAGAAAAAAACGAATGGCTTTAGCAGGAGAGAAACAAAAAGAGAGAGCGTTTGAGCTTCAGAGATGGACACTGAGAGTGGAAAGTCAGCTGAAAACGATGGAAATGAAGGCTGAAGGTAAACTTAATGAGGAACAGCGTGAGAATGAGCAAACCCAAAAGCCTGGTGAGATAGTTTTTAAGTATATTCACGCCTTGCCTGCATTTGATGAGTAGGATATGGAAATCTTTTTCATTTCATTTGAAAAATTGGCTAAACAATTGCAGTGGCCAGTGGCCATGTGGGTTTTGCTGATTCAAACGAAACCTGTATGTAGAGTTAGTGAGATATCCGCAACAATATCAGAGGAGGGATCTGGGGAGTATGAGGAGGTGAGGAAAGTGCATATGAGCTTGTGCCAGAAGCCTATAGACAACATTTCAGGAATCTTAGGAGTGACCCTGGTCAACCCGATATTGAGGTTGAAAGGGTCAAAGAAAGCAATTTTGATAAATGGTTAAGAACTTTAAAAATAAAGCAAATCTATAATGCACTTAGAGAGATAATAATTTAGGAGGAATTCAAAGATTCATTGCCTGAAGTAGTGCGATATCATGTGGAAGAGCAGACAGTTAAAACAACAAGGTTAGCTGCTGAAGAGGCTGATGATTATGAATTGTTCCATAAAACACATTTTAGCTTCCAGAATCAATTTCAGTTCATGAGGGATAGAGAAATCCTCACGTGGAAGATATGTAGATCTCAGTGAAGATCAGAAGTATAATATACCACAGGGTAAAAAGGAAACCCTTGAAGGGGACAAAGAAGCTAAAAAGCTCCGGTGTTTTCGTTGCAATAAATTAGGTCACACAAAATCACTCTGTTGGTGGGCTAGGGAAAAAGACTGATGTAGGAAAACAGGATAAGCCTGGGAGTTTTATTGGAGTGGTAACAGAAAGCATAGTGGAGGCTAGAAAGCTGCATCAGAATGTACAAGTTGATCTGAGGTTGGTCAAGGAGGATGTACCGGATCTGCTTATAAAATATACTTGCGAGGGGAAAGCATATTCACATAGGTCCGGAGTAGCAGATAAAGAGGATGCACTATTGAGAGACACAGGATCCTCTCAGTCTATGATGCTGAAAGATGCAAAGGTATGTATTCCTGAAGGACTATTTCTAGAAAAGTTACCTCTAAAGTGAATTCATGTGAGACAAAAAGCACAAAATTATGTAAAGTGGGGATGGAGTGTGCAGTAAAGTGTGGAGAAATTGTGGTGGGAGTATTGGACAAACTTTCAGCTCCAAGAATACAATTTGTCCTTGCAAAGTATATAGCTGATTCACCAGGAGAAATGCTGCCTGCTCTGGTTGAAAATCCAGTGAGGCAGAGGCAACTGAAGCAATGCAGGAGCCTTATCCTGGATTTTTTCTTGATTGTGGGACAACAAGGTCACAATTTCACCAGCTGAAACAGGAGAGATCATAAATGTAAAGACGAGGAAGCTGAAGTGGCATTGGCAGAGACTTTGTTTCATCAGATAGTTGAAACAAAACAAAAGTAAATATGTGATCATGGAAATATGTTTGGTTCAGCTAAACTAATTGAGTTCCACCATTAAAATGAAACTTTAAAGAAGTTAGATTCCATGGAATCCATGGAAATTCAACCAATTGGATGCAAAATTGTCTTGAAGGTAACGGGTTATTTTCCAGACTGGAGGCCTGTGGCCAGTGGTGTGCTGAAAGAATCAGTGTTAAAGTTGCTGCTTTTCATCATATTTATACACGACTTGGATGTGAATATCGGAGGCATGATTAGTAAGTTTACAGATGACAGCAATATGAGGTGCAGTGGATAGTGAGGAAATTATCTCAGAGTACAAGAACACCCATGAAAGCGGGTATAATTACACATTTAAATATATATATGGATAGATACATAAATAAGAATGGTTCAGAGGTATATTGGCAAAATGCTGGCAAATGGGACTAGATCAGATTAGGATGTCTGGTCAGCATGGACAACTTGGACAAAACCGTCTGTTTCCGTGTTGTATGACTCTCTGATTCGAAAAGATGGATTAAGAAAAGTTCTAAGGGCCTTTCGAGTGGAAATTCTCTTCCCCAAAAGTTTGTGGTGTTTCTTTGTTTACATTTATTCAAAGATGCATGAGTTAAATATTTGTTCATGAAGTGAGTCATGGATAATTGGAAACAGACAGGAAAGTGGGGCTGAGACCACAACCTGATCAGCCACAGTCTTAGTGCCTGGTGGAGAAGTCTCACAGTGTGTAATGACCAACTACGTTTCTTCAGTCCCATGTTTCTGTGTTCCATTCAGCCCCTGAAACCTGCGAGACAAGAGCACTGGGAGGCTACGGACTGCTATCACCTCGTGCACAGAAACAGAGGAAACTATTCATTCCCTCAATACTTTCCCACACGGTTTAGGTGATTTGAAAAATGTAATTGGAAAACCCAGACTGGGTATCAAAGAGGTCCCTCGTCTCTATTTACAGAGATTCCCCATTCTGCAAAATGTGCTCCATTTGTTGGTCACGTTATCGAACCAGGTTTACTGTGAATACAGAGCTGAAAATGTGTTGCTGGAAAAGCACAGCAGGTCAGGCAGCATCCAAGGAACAGGAGAATCGACGTTTCTGGCATGAGCCCTTCTTCAGGAATGAGGGGTGAATGCCAAGCAGGCTAAGATAAAAGGTAGGGAGGAGGGACTTGGGGGAAGGGGCGTTGGAAATGTGATAGGTGGGAGGAGGTCAAGGTGAGGGTGATAGGCCGGAGTGGGGGTGGGGGCGGAGAGGTCAGGAAGAAGATTGCAGTTTAGGAAGGCGGTGCTGAGTTCGAGGGATTTGACTGAGACAAGGTTGGGGAGGGGAAGTGAGGGAACTGGAGGAATCTGAGTTCATCCCTTTTGGTTGGAGGGTTCCTAGGCGGAAGATGAGGCGCTCTTCCTCCAACCTCGTGTTGCTATGGTCTGGCAATGGAGGAGTCCAAGGACCTTGGTGGAGGGGGAGGGGAAGTTGAAGTGTTGAGCCACGGGGTGGTTGGGATGGTTGGTCCGGGTGTCCACAACCTGATCAGCCACAATCTTAGTGCTTGGTGGAGAAGGCTCACAGTGTGTAATGACCCTCTACTGTTCCTCAGTCCCATGTTTCTGTGTTCCATTCAGACCCTCAAACCTGCTAGACAGGACCAGTGGGAGGCCACTTACTGCTATCACCTCGTGCACAGATAAAGAGGAGACCATTCAGTCCCTCAATACTTTCTCACACGGTTTGGGTGATTTGAAAAATGCAATTGGAAAACCCAGGCTGGGCATCAAAGAGGCCCCTCAACTCTCTTCTTACTGTGAATACTACTCGGATACATCACCCAGAGATGGCTCAGAAAATCCTCTGGACTCCCTGACTACAACATTCAATAACAAAACTTCCAGGAAAATAACAGCCTGTAACATTCAAATAATAGAATGTGAGAACATAGAAACAGAAGCAAGTCGTTCACTCCATATCCCCACCCCTCAAGTTTGCCTTGCCCATCAGTAAGACCATGACTGATCTTCTCTCAGTCTCAAGTCCTCTTTCATGCCTAATTCTTCATAGCACTCAGCTCTCTGAGAGATCAAAATCCTTCTAAAGCCTCGTTAAATGTTTTTTTGTAGATCAGAGAGTATAGGACAGTACAGCACAGCATAGGCCCTTCTGTGCTCGAGATTGTGCTGATCTTTTATTCAACTCTAACATCAGACTCATCGATATACATTCATGCATTATCTTTCATGTGCCTATCCAAGCATCTCTTAAATGTCCCTCAGGTATCTAACTCGACTAACATTGCTGGCAGTGCATTCCACGCACCCAACACTCTCTGTATAAAGAACCGAACTCTGACATATCCCCAAAAACTTCCTCCAATCACCTTAAAATTATGTACCCTAGTTCCCTCGTTATAGACATTTCTGCGAGGCGAAAAGGTCTCTGGCTATTCACTCTATCTGTGCCTCTCATCATCTTGTACACCTGTATCCAATCACCTCTCATCCTGCTTTACTTCAATGAGAAAGGCCCAGCTCCCTTAATCTTTCTTCATAAGACCTGATCTCCAGTCCAGTCGGCATCCTGGTAAATTCTCTCTGCACCCACTCTAAAGCTTCCTCATCCTTCCTAGAATGTGGTGACCAGAAATAAACACAATATTCCAAGAGTGGTCTAGCCAAAGCGCTATAGAGCTGCAGCATAACCTCGCAGCTCTTAAACTCAATCCCCTGCTAATCAAAATTAAAGAACTATATGCCTTCTTAACAACCCTATAACAATTTGTGTAAGAAACTTAAGGGACCTATGGGCATGGACCTCAAGATCAATCTGTTCCTCCACACTGCCAATAATCCTGACTTTAACCCTGTATTCTACATTCACATTCAAACTTGCAAAGAGAATCACTTCACACTTTTCCAGGTTGAACTCCATCTGCCAGTTCTCAGCCCAGTTCTGCATCCTGTGAATGGCCCATTGCAACCGACAATAGCCCTCCACACTATGTACCACTCCACAAATCTTTGCGTCATCGGCAAACTTACTTACACACCCTTCCACTTCCTCATCCAAGTCATTTACAAAAATTGCAATGAGCAGCGGTCCCACAACTGATCCCTGCAGGACACCACTGGTCCCTATCAGTGATCTAGCTCCCTTAACTCTCTGCGTAAGAAAATTCCAGACAATCACGTCCTTCTGTTTGAAGAAACCATTCTCTGCTTCGACACCATGACCTATTGATATGAACAAAAGAGGGAACACAGGCGCTCAGGTAAGAGAGACTGGCCTCAAGGCAGTATTAGACTGAGGATGGCATCAAGGAGCCTGAGCAAAATCACATTAACGAGAATCGATTGTGACTTCGCCACTGCTCAGAGTTATTCATAGCACAAGGGAAGGTGATTATTATCGGTGGGCATCAATCATCTCCGCCGTGGGGGTATCTCTGCAGGAGATTCTCAGGGTATCTCTCTCAGCCCAGGCATCTGCAGTTGCCCAGCGGGGAATCCTTGCAGTGTGGAAGCAGGACATTCAGTCCATTGAGTTCACACCAATCCGAAGTGGGGATATTCACTGAAGACTACACAATGTTCAGAAAAAAGATTCAGCACTCAGATTCTGAAGCCATCTGTGTCCTTGTGCGACAAGACGCAGACAACATTCAAACTTGTGCTGTTAAAGTCTGGGTAACATTCACGTAACAGACAAAACGCATTTCCCTAGAAAAAGAAAAAGCTCATTCAGTACCTCAATCTGGGTTCACAAGAATATGAGGAAGTCATTCAGCCCATCAAAACTACTGGGCAAGAAGAGGAATAACCCAATCAGTCCCTACTTCCTATTCCATTGGAAGACAAGGAGACCGCTCACTCCCATGCATCATTTATATGGGATCACAAAGAGACCATTTCACATCTGGAGCCATTTACAAAGCCACCAGAAATGGTTATGCAGCTTCTTGACACAGGAAGAGGATGGTGTCAGAGATGCTCCAATATCACAAACAAATGGTGCATTGGCTGCTCAGATAGACTGCTCTAACATGTTCCACGTTGCTTCATTACTCATAGTGCATATATGTTATTTTAACATGGTTTTCTGGCAGTGGGAATGAAGACAACATTTTTACCCATTCACCGTGTTGTCTATTCCAAGAAGTTAGATCCATGGTGTCTATGGAGGTCAGAAGCTGGTGGGGAATGGCTAACTGTTTAAGAATGAAGGTATTGTAGCTGCTGACAATGTAACATTCAGTGCAGGGTCACACAGCAACTGTACAGTAAAGTTCATTCAGAGTCTGTTCTTATCTGTCAATAGACATGAGGCTCTGCATAGGCACGGAAACTACCCGGAAATAAGAATCCAATGAGGAGGATGGAATTTTCATCCTATACACTTTGGACAGAAGGAGTGTCCAACCATAACCATCAAGTTTCAACTTCTTATTCCCTCACAGTGCTACATATTAAACACAAGTTTATTCACTTTCTCTTCATGGTAACACCATGCCAAGGTTTAGTCTGGTGAAATCCCTTTAGATTGTATCGCACACGAGATCATTATTTATAAAGCATATTCAACCTGTACACAATATTCCAAATAGTCTCTGAACAAGACACTACCATTGGGAAAGACACATTTACTCTGGTAGTTTAATCGTTTTGCATGAAGAGCCACATATCATGGGGTATTTCAAGAACAGCACTTCCCAACCTCCCACTATTTAATGAACATAAATGTGAATGATGATATTTGTTGTTCCCATCTGAAACATTTTATGTCTTGCGAAGAGCTTTTACCCAAACACTGATCCTTCTGATACCCCAAAGCCTTCATTCCAGATAAAAATACAACTCCCTTCATTCTCTCGATTATCCAACTTTTAATACATTCGGTTTATTCCACCCCTACCTACCCATGGGCTCTAGCATTCTCTACTCAAATGTATTCAACCATGTCAATGTCTGCTGAAAATGCAAATACTCCACTCCCATTGATTGTCAATCGTCGATGTCCCAATGCACAACCTCCACCAAATCCAGCAGGTTTATCAAAGATCATTCCCCTTTCCTGAATCTAGATTGACTCTACCAAATCATGTCATTAATTTCCAAATATCTAGTTGTCACATTTCTCACAAAAGGTTCCAATGTTTTTCTCACAGCTGATATCAAGCTATCCACAATTTAGTTTTCTGTTTGCTCTCTCCGTCGTGTTTTAAATATTTAGGTTTACAATCGCTGCTTTCCAGTCTGGAGGATCCTTTCCAGAATCTAACCAGCTTTGAAGAATAATCAGTAATTCTTTCACTAGCTCTACTGCCACATCCTCAATACTCTAGGATGTAGCTCATCAGATGCAGCAACATACCGACCTTCAATTCCATGAGATTTTCAAAGACATACCTTTTATCAATTCTAATTTCCTGCTGTTCCTCATTTTAACAAGTCACACTTTCCCTTGTATTTCTAGAAGTTTGTTTCTGTACGTTCCTCAGCGAGATGGAGTCAATATATTGCTCTCAGCGGACAGGTGGCTTCTGTCAGCCAGTGAATACATGGGAGGACTGCATTTCGGTGATGATGGATATGCTACTCACTCCTGTCTGGAAAATTCCAGTATTAATCCAGTTAAGTCTTGGTGAGCATCAGCATAGTCCTGTCACCGGTGTGAGGCTAAATGGTATTCTGAAGGAGGGGAAACAGCTCAGTGACCACCTCAATTTTGAAACAAACTGGTTTTATACCTTACACCTGGTCTAGCTGAGACAAATATCCCGGGAAATCCCAGGGAAGATAGTGCACTGTCCTGCTCCACCCTATTTATAGAGCTTCCCTTCTGTGGAGCCTCATCTCCATTTGTTTACCATAGACCCAGACACTCTGTAAATGCAGTGTGTAGAGTGGGGTCTCCAGATCCAGCAGCTGACAATACAACCTGAGATAAGCATCCACAGAAACTCCACTGATTTTCCAATGACAGGAACAAGTCAATTCCCCACACGGAACGTGAATGCGCTCAGTGTTGAAAACTATTTCCACTCCTGAGTTTCTGTTCCTGCCCGAGAAAGCCGTTGCATCCCCGCACAGTCCCAAAGAAGCAGTTGACAGTGTAACATTACCTTTCTCTGCATCTCAGCAACTATAAGGGCAGCACCAGTATTGCTAATGGATTTGATCATCACACTCAGAAGAGAGATAGAGGGAACCTAACTCACTTTCAACAGTGACATATCGAAATGGACGTGATATTCAGGAACATGGAAAATGGGGAAATGTGAGAATAACTTGACATTTTGTTTTCCTTTCATTTCATCATCAGCAATCTTTTGCTCACCTTTCAGTTCTTTTTCTCTCTTTTTCTGACCATTTCTCTATCCATTCTATTTAAACCTGGCTTCCACCTCTCTCTCCAACCCAACCATCCCTGATTCTTGGATAAATAATATTATTTCCCAGTTTGCTTTCAGTTGTGAACCAGGGTAACTGGACTCAAACCGTTATCTGCGTTTCTGCTGACAGAGGCTGCTTAGATTCGCCAACACTTTCAGACGCTGGAGAGTTTTATTTTCGATTTCTAGCACCCACCGTTCCTTGGTTTATTTCACCTTTAATGTTGTTGTTTTCCAGGATGCCAGCATCTCGGTCAAAGGCAGCATTTGTTGTCCATCACTAATTGTCCTTGACCAGGTGGCCATTTGTCAAGACAAAATGGAGCCACCAATTTTGTTGGGCAATAATGTTAAGTTTCTTCAGCAAAGACGATCAGTGAAATAATAAAAATAAATCCTAACGGTTTCTGGTTTCCATGATTGCAATTAGGTTTCATTCCAATTTTTGTCATTCGAATTTAAGCTCTGACAATGATTGTAGTAGGATTTTAAACACTGCCTTGGAAGCACAGCCCTTGCCTCTGAATTAACCGTATAGTTACATGATCACTCTGATACAGAGTCCTTATTGCCTAGTCCGTATTCCCTAGCCCCTGCCAGAGAGAGAGATGGCGGGGAAATCAGTTTAACTACCAACAAGCAAAAGGATTTTCGGAAAAAAGAGAAAGGGAGTTGGAGAGACAATTTCATGTAAGATCACAGATTTCAGAATGCTGAAATGAAGACCTTTCGACAGCATCCCGTAACATGAGCCAGTATTCCCAGGAATGATAGGTGAAGGGGATTTTGGTGTCAGTACAGATGCTGGAGAGTTTTGAATGAGCATTTGTTCTGCAACCTTAACTGGGTGTGGGGTTAGCAGAGTCTTCGACCCATTGGGCTTATCTACCAACAAATTATCTGAGTGCTATTTTCATTGAGTGTGACAGATGGATTGTCCATACGAGGCTGAGCTAGTTTCCTAGTGCAATCTTATCGAACTCACCTCATTAACTACCTACTCAAACTCATAGTGTTCCTCTCATTCAATGCCAGCCCTATTTTCCAACCCAGCATGACTGGAGATACTCACCATCGCACTGATGCCCCTGGATATTCCGTGATCACTGGCATTGGTGCAATTTTTCAAATGTCAATGGGCACACGGTTGATCTTTCTCAGTTTGGAGCGACACTGTAAAGTTGACCCCGCGCATGGCAGACAAGGGGAAGTTACTCGACGAGTTTTCATCTATTTCTATCTCTCTCGCTCTCTACAAATGCACTTATTTTATATTCTTTCACAATTAGTAATTCTGGCTATTTCACTTTGTCTCACTTTATTGTATTCGGCCAAACACTGCTTCAAAACACTTGTCCCGTTATGAAATACAATTTTGAGCAGAGAACGTTTTATCCTACGTTGTTATCTTGACCGTTATCTGAATTGTATCACTCTTCTTGTTATGAACGTTACTTTTGCCCTTTATATGTGATTGTTTCTGTCTGTAACAATTATACAGTCTCCCACTCAGTTAGCTGGACGGCAAAGGGAGGCCAGCAGCGCACACTGCAAAGTTTCTCACACTGACTGATGTTACCATGGCGGGGACGCTCTCTCAGCAATGGGAAATCTAGCATAGCCAATCCACTCTAAGCTGCACATCTTTGTACTCTGGGAGGAAACTGGAGCATTGGGAGGAAACCCACACAGATACGTACAAAATGTTCAAACTCCACATGGAGGTCACCTGAGTTTGGAATTTAACCCAGCTACTTGGTGATGTGAGGTAGCAGTGCTAACCAGATATCCATCATCCTCCTCAGTTAGTTCTATTAATTACTTGTAGGTTACTAAAAAATCTAATTGACTTGTTCTTATCACTGAACCTGACCCATGGTGAGACCTTTATCATCGGCTACATCACCAACCTGGTTACATTTAAAATTTGTTGTGAGCAGTGGAGGAGTGGGACTAGAAAAGGAAACTGTGACACTCTCCCACCTCAGTCAGAACCAAAGTGAAGAGAAATTCACACAGTGGGAATTCATTCAAGTGGGAATTCTCTTTCCCAGAAGTTTCAGAGTGCTGAATCTTTATATTATACCGAGGCTGGCTTTGTCTGATTTTCCATAGACAGGTGAATCAGGATAATGGTGCAATGAGAGAAAAGTGTAGCTGGGAACACAATAAGATGAGCCATGACCTTATCGACTGGCGGAAGAGTGTCAAGGGACCAAATGGCCCAGTCGTGTCCATCGGCCCTATGTTTCATTCAGCCCTTCGGTCCTGCTGTACAGGAAGATCAAGACCACTCCGATGGTTTGGTGCAGTTTGCGAAATGTACTTGGAAAAACCAGGCTGGGTCACTTCCTGACCCAGCCTGGTTTCCAGGCGTCCTCTCTCTGTAACAACTGCTCAAGATGTGGGTCATGTAACAACCCCAGATTCGTTGTGAATACAGCCCCATACCCCACACAAGGTCAACTCAGACAAATTCTCTGCTCTCCCTGAATGCAATATTTTGCATCATGATTTTCAGGAAAATAACCAGGTTTTTTTTTCCAAGAGCATAAATAAGAGGGTAAGAAATAGGACCAGGAGCAGGCTATTCGGCCCCTTAAATCTGCACTGTCATTCAATAAGAGCGTGGCTGATCTACTCCAGGGCTCAACTCCACTTTCCTGCTAACCCCTTGTATCCCTCAACTCGGTGATATGTCAAAACCAATCCCCTCATCGGTAAACATATTTAGTAATCTAATCTCCACACTCTCTGGGTTAGGGAATTCCAGCCATTCACTATCTTCTGAAAGAAGACATTTCTTTATGTCTCACTTTGAAATCGATATTCCTTATTCTGTATGGATATCCCTGAGTTCGAGATTCTGCCCTGGTGTGGATTCACATTCTCAACAATTATCTTTCAAGCCCTCTCTGTATTTTGTCCGTTTCAGCAATGCCACCCTCATTCATTTAAACCACAATGAATAATCGCCTCAGCATTTTTGATGTATTCAATAAATCAACCCTTTCATCCCAGGAACTAATCTAATGAACCAACATTCCTGCATCAGCATGCTGACGTTATGTTTCATACACAGGAACATTCCAATCCGTTGTACTGCTCCTTTTTTGGGCAACCTCACCATTAAATAACAGCCTGCTTTTTGGTTGTAAGTGTCCTCCACAAACTCGGATGTATATTGCACTCAGCTCCCGCCGTAAGGCTATCGGTATTGATTGTAAGCAGCTCTTGCCATCGGACTGATATTTGTGGTACCACAGTAGGTACATTTTGTTCATATAGATCGATGAATCCTGACTCTCCGATTTCTAAGCATTTACCAAGTGTCATCCCATACTAATGCATTATCCGTCAGACTATGAGCTTCTGTCTTGTGTCAGAACCTTTATTTTGTGATACCTTGTGGAAAATCTCTGGAAAGTCTCATGTCTACCAGTCCCCCTTTATCATGTTCGGTTGTTACATTCTCATGGATCTCCAGAAAAACTTTGCATGATTTTACAGACAAAATATAGTTCGCCTTTAACAAAACCATACTGACTCTGCGCGAAGATTTTCTAAATGTCCTGCAGTCCCTTCCTTAACAACAGACTCTCACAGATTCCCAGCAATAATTGTTAGGTTAAATGGTTCCTGCTTTCAGTCTCGCGCACTTCTTGAAGACCGGCGCCACATTGAAGAGTCTCCAGTTTCACTGGGTCACTCCTTTAATCCAGAGAGTTATGTAATTTTTCACACAGATCCACCAGTCACTCTATCAGCACTTCTATTAAAACCAGCTATGTATTTCTGATGACCTGTTTACCCTTGGTCTTATCTGTTTGAGAAAAGTCTTGTTCCTTTTGTTAGAGACAGTCTAAGAACTTCCCTCTTATTACCATTTTGCTTATATAATTGAAATATTTACAACATTTTCCTCTGTGAGGAACAATATAAAATACTGGTGTAAATTACCTGTCTGTTCTCTGTATCCAGTTCCCCAGTTACACCCTCCAAATGTCCTCAGTATACTTTCCTGACTTTCTTTCTACCAAAGATCACACACCTCTTGAACTCTTCTCATGTACATGGAAATGCTCGTGCTGCTTGCTTTTATATGTCTGGCCAATTTGCTTACATCACATCTTTTCTTCCCTTTTCTTCACTTTCTACATCCATGCAGTCATATCGCGCACAAGCTTTGGTCCAACTTGTCTATGCCGGCCAGGTTTTCCAAAGTAAACTAGTCCCATCGGCTTGCATTTTGCCCATATGCCTCAAAACTGTTCCCATTCATATGTTTGTCCAATGTATTTTAAATGTTGGAGCTGTACTTGCATCTGCCAGTCTTCCTCTGGCATCTCATTCCATAAAAACATCACCCTCTGTGTAAAAAAACATTCCCTCTTCCTCCCTTTTAAATCTTCCCTCTTACGCCATAAACCTATGCTCTCTCTCTGATTTGATTTTCCTATCCTGTAGAAAAGGCCTTGGCTTTTCACCCTATCCATGACTCCCCTGTTTTTGTAAATTTCTATAATGTCACCCCTCAACCTCCTACACTCCATCTGATACTAACTTCAAGAGCAAGCATTTAAAGATAAGTACTGCAAATTTGAAACAATATTCAAAATGACAGGGAAAAAAAATCAGCCCAAACTTCCTACTGTTATTTGTTTTTTCTTTATGTTACAATGTTAAGGTAGCATTAAAGTCTTACTAGTGCCAAATCTTACCAGCACCTGAATTCCTTTGTCTGGCGGCGGTGATGATCTCTACAGTGAAAATGTATCTCTGGCCAAATCTGTATAATACCACATCTTCCATATTCTCCCTCCTGGCCTCCCTATGACCTTGTGTGGTTGTGTCTTCTTTATCTTGCATTCAATAGAGATAACCCCTTTCCCCCATTCACACATTAACTTCGACCCTTCTTGTTCACCACTGCTAAAAGCCTGTTTATCTGTTGTCACACTCTCTTTTCCCTGTGACCTACCCGCCACCTCTAACAAGGGTCTAAAATGCCTAGTTTCCCATCCTTTTCAGTTCTGAAGAAGTGTCACACTAGACTTGAAACGCTAACTTTGATTCTCTATCTCTGTAGAAGCTGTCATACCTGCTGAGTTTCTCCAGTAATGAATAGACAGAGAACAAATTTTCAATTAAACAAATAACTATGGATACTGGAAATGAAAATGCACAAATTGCTGAAGAAATTGGGAGCTTTATCGAAGGGTCACTGGACCCGAAAGATGAACTCAGCTTTCACTCCACAAGATGCAGCCAGACCTGCTTAGCTTCTTCAGCAATTTCTGTTTTTTAACATTTTCCAAAGACGTGTGTAGAATCTGCTCAAAAGCCCTGTCCAGCACTGTACATTGGGAAGTGAACAAAAACACAAACTGCACAAGTCCATTGGCTCTGAACGACATAAGGCTGGCATCACAGAGGTCTTAATCATGGTCAGAGAGAAAAACAGAGGAAAAGACATTCACTTCAAACACAGCAGATGGTATTATGGGAAAGAAAACGATTCAGATGAATATGTTAAGGTATTTGAGTAACGTAACAAATTGGAGGCGTGACATCAGGGAGGGACACTCAGCAGAATGAGAATACGAAAATGGAAGTGTTACCGCATCAAAAACCAAGTTAGGCCACTGAGTTCAGGGCTGATGGGTGAAGGGGTCTCGATTTGAACTAGGAGAGAGTCAGTTGAATTGAATTGCAGATATTGCAGCTCACACTGTGTTATCATGTGATGCTGTAGATCACAACAGCAGGCGCAGTAGAATTGCATTCAATCACAATCCATAATTTATCCCCCAGGATAATCCGTCAGTCTATCATTACAAACAAGCCGAGTGATGGTTCAGTGGCGAGTTTGGGTGAATATGCCACAGTCAGGACCATGTGTATCTAAACCTGACTGTGGAATACAAACCATTAAAGCTACCACACTTGACTGGTTACATTCCAAACAGCAGGACTACAATCTGATGGAGACGGGGAAATGATCCCAAGAATAACAGATAATATCGAAGCTCTGAAGCCCTGCCACATTCAGTCATCAATGTCGATGGACTGTTGAACAATTTACTGGAGGAGAGGACTCCACAAATATCCCCATTCGAAATAACGGAACCGCTCTGTACGTCATTGTAAAAGTCAAGGATGTAGTAGCTGCGCCATCCTCAGGCAGAAGCGTTAAGTCGACAATCCACCTCATCCTCTCATGATGCTCACAAAATCACAGATGCCAGTCTTCAACTAATTCAATTCGCTGCACGTAACATGAAGAAAAAGCTGAACATAATACATACGACAAAGGCAATGGGCCCTGACCCCATTCCTGCAATAGGACTGAAGACTTGTGCTGCACAACAAGCCGTGTCCTTGGGGAAGCTCTTTCATTCCAGCTCCAACTCTGACATCTGCCTGGCCAAATGGAAAATTACTTAACTCTATCCAGTTCCATAACAAGGGAATAACTACAATCTGAACAGTTACCCTCAGTCCCATCGCGATAGTCAAATCGGTGGGAGTTCTTTTTGACAGAGCTGTCAAGCAGCACAGGAATAATCTGCTCAGTGTGGATTCTGATAGGTCCCCATGTAGAGATGGTGCAGTTGTGGAAAGGCCACTGGATTACTAATCTTGACCAAGCTAATGCTCTGGCAGCTGGTGGAAGTAAAAAACAATTAACAAAATATCGAGACCTAAAATCTGGTGTCAGTAACAGTGACCTTGAATCTAATGTCGATTGTAAACATGTGTTCATTCCCCAGTGTACTTTCAGGAAGTGAATCTCCTGGTCTGGCCTACAAGTGGCTCCAGACACACAGACATGTGATAAACTCTACAATGGTCTCCGAAACGACCAAGCAAGACACTCAATTGTATCAAATTGCTCTGAATTCTAAAAGGATAAAGCCAGACAGAACACCCGGCAACAAGCTTGGTTTTGGCAAAGGAACGGGAAACACAGTCCTTTTGACTGTACAGATGCTGCCTTCCTGGTGTTTGAGAGCTTGTGACAACAGTTACAGAGCTTTCCTATGGAGTACACAGAAACATCAGGAAACGAGCAGGGCATTAGACACTTTGAGCCTTACCCCTTCTAGATTCTGGAGACAATCTCCTCAATGCATTTTCCCCCACACAGTGTTCATATCCCTTAGTATGTTTAAAACTCGAGATATATAAAATAAGAATTACTGTGGTTTCTTCGGTCCATCAAATTTGCTGCTCCATTCAACATAGAGGCAATTGTCCAATAATACGTACTTATTAAACACATTTTGGCTGCAAAACGATTGCTTGTGCACCTTTTTATAACGCAACCTCCTGTTCTCTGTTACGTGATTCCACACCTGACACCAGCTGAACAGCAAATCCCAGCCTCAGGATCCTCTGTCTGCAAAATGCACCCTCAGTGTGTTCAGCTCAAACGGAAAAGCAATTTGCTCTGCAAGCCTTGAACCTGAGCCTGAAACTAGGGATTATAGTCTACATTTGAAGTTTATTTCAAACCGGAGAGAATCTTGATGAAAAGTGGAATCACGTGGTCAGTCAGCTCACGCGTTTTCTGGTGAAGAGTTTAGTGAAAGGTACAGTGCTGTAGTCATTGACTTTAGTAGAAAGTGTTACATTTACTGCACTGTTTAATTACAATTTATGACTTAAAGATTTACTTAGACTGTGCTAGTGTGTGTGCTGGGATAACCTCCGTTTTTGGTTATGACCGATAATTTCGCGGTTCGCCCTTACCCTCTTTTACCCACAGCCCCGATTATTAATATTCACAATTTTCTATAACATGGTGTTGTTGCACAGGAACACAGCTACCGCATTAATGGAGAACAACTTGAAATGATATCTGATCGTCTATCTTCCCACCATACTCCTGCTCTCTCCCTATCTCTTTTGTGTCTTGAAATCCTTATTTATATTCAGTGCCTTGGCTTCCACAGCCTGATCTGGGAGAGAATTCCCCAGGTTCACCAGTGTCTGAGTACAGACATTTAATCTAATCTAAATGCAGAGCGGTCTGTCTGTACCGAATACTATGGCCCCTTGTTTTAGACATCCCAGACTGGGGAATTATCATCCCTGCTTCCAAACTGTCTCACCCTGTCAAGGTTTTATACATTTTGCTGAGATCTCCACTCATTTTCCAAAACCCCATGGAGTGAAGGCCGAGTCTACTCAACTCTGCTCCCACAACAAGCCTGTCTTCCCAGAGATCAGTCTGAGCATCCTTCGCTGCTCTTCTGTCAATGTCAGGTTTGTCCTTCATTAGGTAAGGAGACCAAACCTGCACACAATACTGCACGATGTTCGAAATGAGGTCTCACCAAGGCCCTGTACAGCTGCAGTAAGACACCCTTACTCCTGGACTCAAATCCTCCTGAAATGAACGGCAACGCACAATTTATCTTCCTAACTGCTTTCTGTTCCTGCAATGTTGCTTACAGTGACTGGTGTACAGGGAGATCCAGATCCTTTTCAATGTTACAGTTCCCCACTTGGTGGTCTGTGTACACTGGTCAGTATAACAATGGCATTCCAGTATTGGCTTCTGGCTTCAGAATTAACTGACCTGCATGGAGCTCAGAGGTCTGCACAGAAGCAAAGAAAAATGCAACATCAGTTTCTTTTTGATCAATATTTTCCAACCAACCCCGTTACAAATGCTAGGCTGCCGTTCTGACTTTCCCACCATAGTGCAAATTGTCACATCTACCCGTATTGTTGTCCATTTGTCACATCTTTGCCCATTCACTCCAGTTGTCTCAATCAACTTGGCGCTTTTTTACATTCGGCTCCCCCACTCACAATCAGTGTCATCAGCAGACTTGGGAATAATGCGTTTGTTTCCGTCAACCAAAAGTTTGGTGTGCATTCGGAAAGCTAGGAGCCATGCTCGATTCCTGTTATATCACCCAAACCTTCCACTGGAACAAAACATTATTGCATTCCTTCTCGCTGCTTCCTGTCAGCTCTCCCGTTCAAAAACCATGTCCACATATTAGCCGCCATCCCATAAGATTAGAATTTGTATGGTAGCATTGGGGCTTTATCAGTAATCTTTTTGAAAATCTAATCGTATTGCATTGATTGCTTCTCCATAATTTTGCCAAAATCACTTTCTCAAATATGACTCCCTTTTGATATTTTTCCCTCTGTTGACTTTTTCTATGCCAGGTAATGTCAGTCCCGATTCTTTGTCTAAAATGTTTATTTGCTAATTTCATTCTATTCACTTTTTCTCACCTGACTTTAACTTTCCACTTACATAAATTCCTCCAATTACCATTCGCCTTACTTTATTTATGAACTCACTGCATGCGTTCTTATAAAAAGCCTTCTGAAAATCGAAATATGCCATTTCTATGTTGCAATAAACAAGTTCAAATCATTCTGAAGTTTGACAAGTATGATGACTCTGTCAGAAATGCATACTGATTCTCTCCAATGTTGCTGTTAATTCTAAATATCCAATATCAGATCTCATATGATAGATTACAACAGATTCCCCACAGATGTCAAGTTAATTGGTCTGCAGTTCTCCACACTATCTCTTCTTCCCTTTGCAGATGCTTGGATCCCTTCCATTCATCTACAATGCTTGGACCACATTTACTAACTTCGATTTATCTACAATGGCTTCAAGCCTCTGCAGAATGTACATGAAAATAAAACAGCCATCAACAGCACAATTCATGTGTGTATTGCTGATTTATTTCTAATATTTTGATACGAAGTACAACTGGCTCATCAGATTTAGCAATGCTCAATCCAGCTACAATACTACCATTATAGTCTTCAACTACTATCTTGTTACGGATATGAATTAACTTTATGTCTTTAGTTCCACAAGTTCCATGTGATCACTTGGCATTTCTCAGGATTTTCTGGATCTTCCTCCATGAAGACAGAAGCAAAGTAACTGGTTATTTTCTTGGCCAGTTCCATGTTCTCCACAATAACCTCTTCTCTACTGATTACAAAATCTCACATTTGACTTTGTTTTCATTGAAATACAGATTGTAGATTTATGCAGACTTTGTGTTCTTCTTTCACAGAATCATTAAATGCCTACAGTGTGGAAAAGGCCCTTGGGCCCAAGAGGTCCACGCCGCCCCTCTGAAGAGTAACTACTCAGACCCATTCCCATCTGATTCTACATTTTCCCGACTAATGCACATAATCTACACATCCCTGAATACTCTGAGCAATTAAGCATGGCCAATTCACTTAACCTGCAAATCTTTGGACTGTGGGAGGAAATTGGAGCACCCGGAGGAAACCCACGCAGACAGGGAGAGAATATACAAATTCCACACAAACAAATTTTTGAGAATTCTCCGTTTTCCACAATATCTGGAATCCTTCTGAAGTCACTTTCTATGATTGATATAATATTAAATTTATTATGTTAACCATAATTAAGTCCCTTGTCCTTTCTTCGGTGATTGTACCTTAAAGAAATAGACATATTTTTCAGACATTACGGTATTTCTGTAGGTATCCTGGTCCTGACCAGGTGTATCCAAGAACACAACAAGAGGCGAGAGAAGAAATTTCGGGGGCCCTGGCTGATCTTTTTGCATCAAGGCTGGCCACAGGTGACGTCTCGGAAGACTGGAAGGTCGTGAACGTTGTGCCCTTATTCAAGGAAGGCTGCGAAGAAGAAATTGGGAACTATAGACCAGTTAGCTTAACAACTGTGATTTGTAAGTTACTTGAGAAGGTTCTGAGAGATAAGATATACATGCATTTCAAAAGACACAGTTTGATAAGGAGCAGTTAACACTGCTTAGTGCATAGGATATCATGGCTCACAATGTTATTTGAAGGAAGTGACCTGGAATGTTGATGAGGGTAGGGTCGTAGATGTAGTCTATCTTGGTTTCAGAAAGGCGTTTGATAAGGTTCCACATGATAGGCTGCTCTGAAAGGTTAGATAGCATGGAATCCAGGGGGATCTGGCAAATTGGATACACAGTTGGCTTGATGGTAGGAAGCCGAGGCTAATACTGGAAGGATGCTTGTTGGACTTGACACCTGCTGATAGTGGAGTGCCTCAGGAGCCTACTACTGTTTGTTATCTATATCAAGGATTTGGATGAGAATGTACAAGGCATGATTAATAATTAGGCTGATGACAATAAAATAGGCAGTACTGTGAAAAGTGAGAAAGGTTATTAGAAATTACAGCAGGACCTCTATCAGCTGGTGAAGTGGGCATTGGAACAGAGGGATCTTGGAGCTCAGGTCCGTGGTTCCCTAAAAGTGGTCGCACGTAGACAAGGCAGTGAAAATGCTTTTAGCACACTGGCCTTCATCAGTCAGGGCATTGAGTATAGAAGTTGGCGAATTATATTGCAGTTGTACAGGACACTGGTGAGGCTGCACTTGGAGTATTGTGTTTGGTTTTGTTCACTTTGCCATAGGAAGGATGTGATTGAACTGGAAAAGGACAGAATAAAGTTACAAGGATGTTGCCAGTTCTCAACAGTCTGAGTTGTAGGGAGAGTTTGGACAGGCCAAGACATTTTCTTTTGAGTATAAGAAACTGAGGGGAAATCGCATAGAAATCGTAAGAAACTGAGGGGAAATCATAAGATGCGTGGATAAGGTGAATGCACTAATTCTTTTTCCCAGTGTTGAGAATCAAGGACTAGGAGGCATCAGGTTAGAGGTGAAAGAATAAAAGGGATCCTGAGGAGCAACATTTTTATGCAAAGGATGATACACATATAGAATTAGCAGCCAGCAGTTTGGTTGAGGCACGTACATTAACAACATTCAAAAGGCGTTTGGACAAATACGCGGATAGGGAAGGTTTAGAAGAATAAGGGGCAAGGGCAAGGAAATGGAATTCGCAGGATGGACATTTTGGTCAGGACTGATCACTTTGGTCCAAAGGGCCTGTATCCAAGCTGCAAGACTCCATGGTTCTAACTCTAACAACCATTGCGTGTCGACCACTTCACGCTCAAACATTCTATGTTGTATGCAGATGCCGTGTTAAATACATATTAACGTCACTATTCCTCAGAACAAGGTTATTAATGAGTCCTTCTGACCACACAACACCAAATCCAAAATAACCTGCTCTCTTGTTTGAGTCACAACATACTCTTCAACCTACCTGGAATTTTTTTAACAACTTTAGCAGTCACTTACTTAACGCAGTTTAGATTCAGTTTGAGATCATCCAGTAATACTGCAGCGCCCACAATATTTGCATTTCTAATTTCCAGAGCATATAATACACAGACTTTAAATGAGAACATTGGTTTAGATATATAATACAACAATGTTTGCTTCTCCTTGCTATTTGCAAGATCCACCCAGACTGATTCTGTGGAATCTGAGGGACAGGGTCTGCGGCAATATAAGTGATAAACTTGGACAAGACATTCGGGGAGGCGCACCTCGACGCTGACATGATCTGAAGAAATGACTGACATCACAGGACAAGCATCAATATCCTCCTGGCTCTGTCAGGTTAAGTGTCACCTTACTCTCTTTTCTCGCTCAACTCACTATCTGCTATAGCACCTACACTAGAACAAGGCTGACACTCTATCTCCAAATAAGGCTCACGCATTACCACTCTCAATATTGAATTCATCAACCACCTCCACCACCACCCCCCGGCGCTCTCCCCTCTCCCTCCACTATACCCCCAACAATAATAAGACTGCATGGATAAAACACTGTGGACTGACTCCCTCTGGATACCTCACCGTTCTCCCTCCCCCTCCACCTATACTTCACTAACAGCAGGGACACACACTCCCACCTTCACTCCCTCCCTTTCTCCCACTCCAGGAGAAACGGTCCGTAATATGAGAGAAAGGGCCAAGCCAGATTGTGGAGCACCCGATATCTTATCCCTCCTCCACCAACCGCCCCCCCTCCCCCCGCCATGTGGGGAGGACCCTGGTATGAGCCGGAGAGGAACGGTACGGGTCGAATGGATTCCGTGACATCCATGTCCCTCCAACTGAGTAATAAACAATGTTCAGTGAAGGGCAATTCGCACTTTAACCACTCTGTGTGTTCCCACAATTTTCTCCCTCCCAAAACAACAAATATCTCATTTCAGAGAGATACAGACATAAAAATACTCAAGAGACATACGTAACCACGCCAATATACTGACACTCACAGTATATATATGGAGGTGGACCCGCACACGTTTAGTGGCATACGGAGACATAGACAGTCGCACACAAATAGACACAAGCACAAGTAAAACGCACAGGCTAATACACAGATAAACCGATGTCAACACATAAATACACAAACACACAGACACGTGAACAAATACACACAAGTGCACATATGGATCCACAGAGACATAGATACTAGTGCTTATAAGACAGAGATAGATAGGTTTTTGATGAATAAGCATGTCATGAGTTACAGAGACTAGTCAGGAGAATGATGTTGCAAAATCTCTAAGCCAGTATTAAGTGGCATTCAGGTCGATGGGCCGAATGTCCTAATTCTGCGTTTTTAATGAACGTGTGGTGTCATGCTATCAGTTATTCTCTTCCTGGGACAGGAGCAGAGAATGAGTTTAATACATATTTGATTGAAAAGGGTCAGTGGTCCTATTGGACAGGTTTAGAGGGCTGAATGGTTTATGTCTATTCCAAATTTTCCGGCCTTGTGTTTCGAAGGAGGTGGCGATTTCATGTTAGGTGAACACAGTTTAAAATAACAGGTCTCACACTGAAATAAGGTCGTCCCTTTCACTTTAGTATTGTACTATCGGTAGGGTCCTCATCCTCAGGGAGCAGTGAACACTCGGTTTTTGAAGATATTCAAGGCTGAGCGTGACTGAGCTTTATTGGACAGGAGAGTCAATATTTATTAGGAACAGACAGAGGACGGATGGTCAAACACAATCGGATCAGCCATGAGCATTCTGACTGGTGGCGCCGAATGGCCAACTGCTGCTCCAACCCCATGTGTCGTTCCCTCAAACCACCCTTCTGTGCGGTTACAAAAATATACTGCTGGCCCTACCCAATGTATTGTGCCACCCCTCGAAGCTGTGACAGAGATAGGAGGGCACCTCATTCAGCCAGTCATTATCGTTACCATGAGACTGGAGGAGAACATTCTGCCTATTTAACGAGTTACAGAGGAAAATAGAACTAATCATTTTAGCGCATTGAGTACAATTTACTGCACAGGACGCTATGTAAACATCTAGGCTGCTACTCAGGAAGCTGTTGCTAACAGGAAACAGAGACTAGAGATAAATGCTTAGTTTCACATTACAAAACTGTAACTGATGGAGTGCCTCAGAGATCACTATGGGATCATCAACGATCAATATCTGTGTCAAAGATCTGGAGGAAGGGACTGAATATATCAAAGCCCAATTAGCTTAAACACCAAGCTGGTCATCAAATGGAGGTCGTGTGTCATCAATATGATATATGCAACGGGAGATTAATGAGCAATCCTTCACCAGATATAGCATAATGTGAGTTGTCTATTTTGGATGGAACGATAAAACAATGATAAACAATTTAAGTGGAGAGAGATTGCAGAACTCTGTGATACAAACGTTATTCATGATCCTGGTACACAAATCATATGTAGTTAGTCTACACTGCTGTAAGTGATTTGGAAGCTAAGTGGAAGGATTGTGTTTCTGGCAAAGGTTACCAGGTTTAATCAGGAATGTGTTGCTGAATCTGTACCGGTAAAAATGAGGAGTGCAGATGCTGGAGATCAGTGTGAGGCTGGAAAAGCACAGACAATCAGGCAGCATCCGAGGAACAGGAGAATTGGCGTCACGGGTATAAGTCCTTCATCTGGAATATGCCCGAAACATCGAGTCTCCTGTTTGTTGGGTGCTGCCTGACCTGTTCTGGTTTTCCAGCATCACATTTTTCGAGTCTACATCTGTACAGGGCGTTGCTAAGACCACATCTGGCACATTATGTGCAGTTTTTATCTCTTAACCTAAAAACAGTTTTAGAAGCTTATCAACAATGTTTTGTTCACACTTTCCTGGGATGAAGGCCTTTTGTTCTGAAACATTATCAGTTTTGGACTGAAACGAGAAATCTTTTTGAAGCATACACAATTTTGAGAAAAATCAGCTGGATATATATTTTCTCTTCTCATGGAGCCAAAAACTATGGAATAAATATCAAAAATAAACTGTATTGATTTTAGCACAGATATTATGAAAACATCAAACGATTTTTTAAAATTAAGCATACGCATACCAACATATCATCAAATTATAAAGCAAAAATTTTCTCTTTTGCTAATGAAAGGCATTGTGTATAACAACAGCAATGATGCATTTGCATATCGTCCATTATGATTAATTCCAGAGAATGTTCACGATGAGGACACACAGTCCAGTTTGGTGTTCAGTTGACATGATTGCTTGTTTCAACACAGAGAGGGGAACAATGTTCCCTGCCTGAGAAGCAGCAGCCGATTGATCCCTCTGTCTTCTTTTGTTCCAACTGACAACAGTAAATCTCTGACTCACCTCTACCTGATGAGTCGTGGAGAATCCCTCATGAGAGATTCATTGGAATCTCCCTACCGTCTGATGCAAAGGGAATTCAGCTAAATCCAACTGTTCTGAGGAGAAATCACATCACAAGTAACTTGTTTGAGCAGAATGGGCGGCACGGCTGCTCAGTAGTTAGCACTGCTGCCTCACAGCACCAGGGTCTCAGGTTTGATTCCAGCCTCGGGAGACTGTCTGTGTGGAGTTTTAATATTCTCACTGTGTCTTCGTGGGTTTCCTCTGGGTGCTACGGTTTCCTCCCACAGGTCCAAAAAATGTGCAGGTCAGGTGAATTAGCTATGTTAAATTGCCCATCGTGTTCGGTCCATTAGCCAGGGGGAAATGGCATTGGGTGGGATCATCTTCGGAGAATGGGTGTAGAATTGTTGGGATGAAGGGCCTGTTTCCACACTGTAGGTAATCTAATCTAATAACTTCAGACGACAGAATAACTTTTGGGACAGTCTATCATCTATCCACTTGTTATGAGGTCAACTATTATGAAACTCTGGAAAGCTTTCAGATTGGTGTTTTGTCTTATGATGTGCGTGTGTGTGTGCGTGTGTGTTTCACATTTTTGTAGAAGATGAGCCAGGCTAACATTTATATCATTAGCCATATCACTATTTCTTGTAAACAGTGGAGCAGTGTGACTGCAAAAGGAAATACTGACCTGCAACATTGATTAGAGCACGAATGACAAATTCTAAAAGGGCAGTTCAACTGGGAGTTCCTTTTCCCTGAAGTTTGTGGTGCCTGGATGCTTACATTTATTCAAAGTTGTGTCTGTTAAATATTTGAGAGATAAGTGAATGTAGGAAAATGGTGCACGTACAGAAGAAGTACTGCTGAAACCACAATCAGATCATCTATGATCTTAGTGCGTGGCAGAGCAAAGACAAAGTGCCTATGGCCCACTCCTACTCCTCAGTCCCATATTTCTATATTCCATTCAGCCCCTCACAGCTCCTGCATAGGAGTAGATGGAGGCCACTTGCTGGAAATACCTGGCTCACATTAATACAGGATCTTCTTCTGTCCCTCACAATTGTCACACACAGTTTGGCGTGGATTGAAAAATGTTAATTCAAAACCCTGGCTGGGCTCAAAAGACGCCTCTGGTCTATTTATAGAGTGTCTCCTCTCTGCAACTTGTGCTTCATTTGTTGGTCATGGTGCAGACCCAGATTCACTGTAAATACAGACCCCAACCTCACCCAGAGATGATTCATAAAATGCTTTGCTCTCTCTAACTGCAACATCCAATAACGGAATGTTCAGAAAAATTACAAACGTTAACTTTCTAATTACAGAATATGAGAACATAAGGAACAGGATTGAATGGTAATTCGGATGGTCAGGCCTGCCGTGCCATTGTATAAGATTATGGATGATCCACTGTTGCTATCAACTCTGTTTTATTTCCCAATTCTTCACATCCCTCAATTCTATGGCTGGTCAAAAACCCACCGACCTCCTCTGTAAATACATTCAGTGATCTAGTTCCCTGAAATCTTTAGACCAGATAACTCCTGACATTCACTATCCTCTGTGAGAATGTATTTTAAAAAGAGGTGAACACAGCAGCTCATGTAAGAGTGACAGACCCTTATATCAAGGCCGGAGTTGACGCAGGATGGTATCAAGAAACGTTGACTAAATTAAATCTAATAGGAATCAGCCACAATCTCTCCACTGGGGGTCAGCCATCGCACAGGAAGATGATCATGGTTGGTGAACATCAATCCTTTTAGTCCCGGGACATCCCTACAGGAGATCCTCCACACAATCATCGTCAGCTGCGTCATCAATGTCCTTCCCCATCATTAAGTCAGATATGGGGATGGTCACTGAGGATCACACATTGTTCAGAACATTTTCCCCCCTCAGCACCTGAAGCAGTGTATGTCCATGTGCAGCAAGACCCGGACAGCATTCCTGTTTGTGCTGTTAAAGTGTCGGTAACATTCATGTAACAGCACGGCCAGACACTGCACATTTCTACAGTTAAAAGAGGAGCTGATTCAGTATCTCAAGCTGGTTACACACTTGCATTTAGCCCATTGAAACTACTGAACAGGAAGAGTCGCAGTTCATTCGATACTCCTGCCTGTTACATAGGAAGAGGATGGGTCTGGTCAGCACATAGAACTGTTAAACAGTAACAGGTGGAGCCCAAACAGTCTCTCTAAATTGTTCCACGGGACCAGGAAAAGGCCATTCAGTCTCGCAAAGGCTTATACAGGAACAGGAGAATGTCACTGATGCTTCAACATGACAAATCACAGGAGCAGATCTTGATGTTCATCGTGGCTCCATTGTCTGTGGAGCATGTGCTACTTTACCATGGTTTGCTGGCAGTGAGGAGAGAAGCCAGATGTTTTCTGTCAAGTCTCAGGGAGACATCTTCCATCTCCGGGAAGGCAGACCCATGTTCTCCGTGGGGATCAGAAGCTGGGGGGAATAGTTAACTGTTTTAGATTGAAGGTATTGTGGCTGATTTTGGGATTGTGGATAACATGACGTTCAGTGCAGGATCACAGACCAAATGCACTGTATTAATATGTGGAGATTTTATTCAAAGTCTGGATTTCCTGCTCTCTCATTGATATGGGGAGTGGGATGGTTGGGGGGAATGTTCTCAGAGGTACTAAAAGTATCTCGAATTTCATAAACTTAGTAAAAAACAAGAAGCCATGGGATTTTTCACCGTATCAGTGTCAGTTTAGAACATCATGTGTGATAGTCCATCCCCCTGAAGGTTCAATGCAATCCCATCTTATTCTCTCACAGTGCAACAGATTAATCTTCACTCACTCCTCATGGTACCATCATCCCAGGGATTAGTTTGGTGGAACTCCTTTGTACCCTCTCTTTGGTAAGGAATTCATTCCTTATAAAACAGAGAACATCTGTGCACAATACCCCAAATATTGCCTCAACAACACTCAGGGACGATCACAGTAATTACTTTCCCTCACTTCGCCGTCTCCATTTCTTTCTTATAGCGTTAAAAAAAATTCTCTTATACTGCCACTGATGCGAAATTTACAACTTCCTTACATCTGTATGTCAATAAGACCAGCACCAGAGGTGCCTATCGAGGTGTACATCACTCTCAGGGACAGACTCAATGGGATGAAATACACCTAAAATAAGGAGTAGTCGCCTACCTGATGGAAATGAGCAGTAGGAATTATCTTTCCTTTTGTTCTTTTTCACGAGGTATATGAAGGCCTGGTCAGACCAGCAGGTTATCCCTATCTTGAACTGAATGGCTGGTTCAGCTGCTCCACTGGACAGTAAAGAGCAAACCACATTGCTGTGGGTTTGCAGTTACGCAGAGACCTGACCAAAGAAGGATAACCCATTGTCTTCTCTAAAGGACATGACGCAAGCAGATGGGCTTCTGTTTATTTTAAATGATGATTGTTTCTTTTAAATTGCATCATTTAGCTTCATGAGACATCAACAGATTATTATTCTGTGCCTCTACATTAAGAGTCAATGACTTGAGCACCATGCACTATCATCCTGTCTGACAGATTCTATGGAGAGAACAAGTTAAACATCTCAAGTACAATTATCTTGTCATGGACATGTGGTTAGAAGGGACTGTAAACAGTCCATAGTGACACAAATAAAGAAGTTTATTCAGAAGTTGCACTGAGGCTGACGTGTAGACCGATGCATCGTAATGGTGGTATTGGGCAGGATTAGTGAGTGGGGAGGATGTGGAAATGTAGATCTGTGCAGGGCTATAAGGATTATGGAGTTTGAGAATAGTCCTATTCCTTCTCGTATATCAGTGAGAAAATTATAAATAGTAATTTGCTTTATAGAATTTATTACGAAGGAAAATTTTGATTGCAAGTGAAGACACTGATTTCCCCTTTTCCAAAATTTACCTAACATGAGCAGAAACGCAGTTCAACCCAGTTTAATACACAAAGAGAATGCCTTACGAGGAACACCAACTATAGTGAGGATGGGATAGTAGCCACCTTGAGTAATCAAAAGGAGATCTTCGATCCGTGATGCTAATGATATCCAAGGCTGAGAAAGGTAGTAAAGACCCAAGGATAAACTCCTGTCCATTGTTGGAATATTCCAGTCAAATGTTCTTAGATTCTGATCCGTTGTTGGAACATTCTAGTCTAACGTTCTCAAATGCTGATTCATTGTTAGAACATTCCAGTTAAACGTTCTCGGATTCTGATTCGTTGTTGGAACGTTCCAGTCTATTGTTCTCAGGTGCTGATCGCTTCTTCCCCTCTCTCTGGAACTGCTGATCCCTGTTAGTTCTGTTGGTGATGCTCCTGATAATACTATGGGCTATCACATCGAAAGCAGTCCTTATTTGAAGAAGAGGCTAATCCTCCAATGACACATTTAGGATACATAGCGACAGACATTAATCACAGTCACTGAACAAATAGCTCCAGTTTACCCCATTCAATTCAATACAGTTATTATTAAATTTCAAAATAACATATAAAAGTTACACATTCGGAGCGGGACATGTGAGGGTGACTGAGGGAAGGAATGTTTGAGATGGTAGATTGATTGTGTGTTATCATTCAATATGAATTGGATATGGGAGTAATGACAGAGGATTCTGAGAACATAATTGAGTTTCTCTGTTTATAATTGGCAACACACAGCCTGAAACTAGTGATCAGAACTTGTATAGTCGATCATCTGACAGGAAAATGCGCCGAAGACAGCATGGGGTTATAATAGGCTAATGGCATGGATATGTTAACAGAGAATTGTCCCTTATAAATGCAATTCAGATCGTTACTCCAAGATCAGAGAGAACAGGTGAGGGTCATGCTGTTGATTTATTAATGCCAATCAACTGTGATGAAGTGCCACTTACTGGACTTCAATTACAATGTGGTTATGGCATTGGGGTGGAGACAGAAAACAGACAGAATTGGGGACGTGGCTGCTGAGACGAGAGTGAGGGAACATGATGTTGCCCATTCATCAGTATTAGAACGTTTCTCTTCATAAATCACTTGAAGAAGACATTCAAGTATAAATCTACAATGAGGACTGAAGAGAGCCAATATTACTAAAGTCCGTACGACCACAAGACATAGAGTAGAAACTTGGCCATTCAGCCCATGCAGTCTGCTCTCACATCAATCAAAGCTGATGAATTTCTGAAACCCATTCTCCCCATAACCCTTGATCCTCTTTACAATCGAGAACATATCCTACGCAGGCTTAAACATACTCAATGACCTGGCCTCCACAGCCTTCTGTGGCAGTGAATTCCATAGACTCACAATGCTCTGTCTGAAGAAGTTACTCGTTATCTCTGTTCTAAAAGGTCTTCGCTGTGGTCTATGTCCATGCCTCGGATCCTAGTGTTTACTAGCACTGGACACATTTTCCCAAATTCCAGTCTGTCCAGGTCATTCAGTATTCTGTAAGTTTGAGTTAGATCCCCCTTTATTCTTCTAAATCCCATCGAATATCGACCCAGGCCCTCAAACGTTTCTCATATGTTAGGCTTTTCATTCCTGAGAGCATTCCGGTGAACATTCTCGGAACAAGCTCCAGGGCCAGTACATATCTGCTGAGCTATAGAGCCCAAACGGCACACAATAATCTAAATGTGGGCCTGACCAGAGCTTTTTAGTGCCTTGCAAGTACATCCCTGCTTTTATATTCAATTCCTCTCGAAACAAATCCCTTCATTGTATATGCCTTCCTAACTACTGACTCAACTTGCAAGTTCACCTTGAGAGACACTTGGATTCCCAAGACATTTTGCATTTCAGATATCTGATTTTTTCCCCAGTTAGAAAATAGTTTGTGCCTCTATTTTTCGTACCAAAGTGCATTTTTATACTTGCCCATGTTTTTCTCCATCTGCCACTGCTTTGCCCATCTCCTAACCTCTCCAAATCCTTTTGCAGCTTGTCCGTCTCCTCAGTGCTACTTGTCCCTCTACATATCTTTATAATGTCTGCAAACTTAGTCAGAATGCCCTCCGTTCCATCATCTAGATCCTTAATATAAAATATGAAAAGCTGACCCAACACTGAGTCTTGCAGAACATATTTTGCTGCCATCATGAGAAGGAACATTTTATCCCCACTACTTGCTTTTTGCCAAACAGTCAAGCTTCTATTCATGCTAGCACCTTGCCTCTGTCACTGTGGGCCCTTATCACAATCAATAGCCTTCTGTGTGGCACTTGTCAAACGCCTTCGTGAAGTCCGGGTAATAACATCCATTGGCTCTCCTTCGTTTACACTGCTTGTTAATTCCTCAAAATGTTCTAGCAGATGTGTCAAGCATGATCTCCCCTTAATGGAACCATGTTGACTTTTCCATATACTACCATACATATCCAAATATTCAGAAATCTCATCCTTCCCGATTGGTTCCAGGATCTTAACAACGACTGAGGTTAGGCTGTTTGGTCTGTAATTTTCCGTCTTCTGCCTTATTCCCTTTTTAAACAAGGATTTTACGTTAGCGCTATTCTAGTCCTCTGGGATATTCCCTGATTCTAATGGTTCGTGAAAGATCACCACTAAAGTCTCCCCTACCTCTGAGCTTTCTCCCTTAGAGCTCTGTGGTTTAGTCCTTCTGGTCCAGGTGATTTATCCATCTTCAGCCCATTTAGCTTTTCGACACTGTTTGCCTTGGCGATGGGTGACGTACTGAGCTTTGTCCCTTCACATTCTTGACTTTTTGGGAAATTATTTATGTCCTCAGCCATTTCTTTCTTCCCCACTACTGTCTGTCCGGTGCCATTTTCCAGCAGCTCAATGTCCACTTTTGTCTAGCCTTTTCCCTTTATATATCTAAAGAAAATCTTACAGTTTTCCTTGATTTAATTGGCAAGCTTACCCTCATATTTAATCTCCTCCCTCCATATTTATTATTTTGTTGATCTTTGTGAGCTTCCAAATTGTCTGGTTTTCCTCTGCCGTTCGTCACATGATGTGCTTGTTCTTTTGCTTTTATTCTGTCCCTGACTTCAGACACAAACATCTGATGAAGGAGTCGCGATCCGAAAGCTGGTGTGCTTCCAATTAAACCTGTTGGACTATAACCTGGCGCTGTGTGATTTTTAACCTAGTCAGCCATGATGCTTCATCTCCTCCCCCCTTCCCCCCACCCCCATACCATGCTTCTGTCGTGTCTCCTGAATTACTCCCAGATACTCCTGTCATTGCTGTTCCACTTTTCTTCATGCTAGGCCCCTCTCCCAGTCAATTCTACCCAGCTCATCTCTCATGCCTCTGTAGTTGCCTTTATTCAGTTGAATACCATTACCTCTGATTCTATCTTCTCCGTCTCAAATTGCAGAATAAATTCAGTCATATTATGAGCACTGCTTCCTGTGTGTTCCTTCACATTAAGTTCTCTTAAATAGTCTGCCCCAAATCTAAATTCAGTTTTGCCCGTTCCTGAGTGGGCTCCACCACAAGCTGCTGCAAAAAACTCTATCGAAGATATTCTACAAATTGTTTTTCTTGCAAAACACTGCCAACCTGATTTTCCCAGCTTTCTATCTCCTGGTGTGTATTGTGCCGCAGCTCCTGACTACTTTTCAGAATCCTGAACATAACGCCAACTTTGTTTTTATTTTCAATATTTGTTGATGCTCAATTCTACCCACACTGATTTTGTGCCATCTGACCCTACTTTAAGTCATACAGTCAGAGAAAGGTACAGCATGGAACCAGAGTCTTCTGTCCGACTCGTCCATGCTGACCAGATATCCCAACCTAATCTAGTCCCATTTGTCAGCATTTGGCCTATATCCTTCATACCCCTCCTATTTACATACCCATCCAAATGCCTTTTAAATGTTGGAATGGGACCAGTGTCCACCACTTCCTACCAAGTTGTTTCCATACACACACCACCCTGTACATGAAAAAGCTTGCTCCTTTGGTCACTTTTAAATCTTTCCCTTCTCAACGTAAACCTATACCCTCTACTTCTCCCATACCCCAGGGAAAATACTTTGTATGTTTATCCTTGTGATTTTCTAAACCGCAATAAGGTCACCCCTCAGCCTCTGACGCTCCAGTGAAAACAGTCCCAGCCTGTTCAACTCTCCCTGTAGCTGAAGTAGTCCGATCCTGGTAACATCCTTGTAAATCTTTTCTGAATCCTTTCAAGTTTCACAACATCCTTCCGATAGCAAGGAGACCAGAATTCTTATGATTGATTTATTTTCATTCTTACTAATAAGGCAACCGCTCCCCCCACTCCACCTGTCTTTTCGATAAGATGTATGCCTTTGAATATTCAGCTGTCAATCCTGATCCCCTTGCAGCACGTCTCTGCCAATTTCAATCTGCATCACAAGCTCATTTACCTGGTTTCTTATACGGCACGCATTCAAATATAACACTCTCAGTCCTGTATTAACCGTCCCTCCTCTCAGTGTCATTTGTCTGTCCAGTGTGCTGAAAGTTTGATTGTTTACACATCCAATACACTCTGTCATATTTGTGCCTGTGCTACGGGTTTTAATAACCTCTCCTGCGTTCTGCACTGTTACGTTGTCTTTTAATTCGAGTTTTCTAATTTCTGCGATAACTGAAACCCCACCTAAAGCCAAAACAAAACGTTGAAAGATCTGTCTGCAGCCCTAGTTATGTGATTTGCTCGGACTCTGGTCCCAGCATTGTTCAGATGAAGACCGTCCCATCAGAACAGGCCCCGTCTTTCCCAGTAATAAAATATGCGTATGCAACACGAAATACAGGGACAAAATGACTTTTCCTACAGTCCAAAATCTGGAAAATACATACAGATAAGATTGTTAAAATACACTCATGACCTTGAACTATGTAAATTGAAATGTGCATTACAAAACCATGGAAGCGTTGTGCAAATTTCATCAATCATTATTCGGCCCACACCTGAGATGCTGACATCCCCACTGTCAGTGATCTCCCTCACTGAGATTCTCTGGTCCAGTCCCACACACAGTATCTCGGGGTGTTACCAGTTCCTGCTCCTGTTCGTCCAATCTATTTAATTTAATCCACCTTCTCCCAGGAGCTAATCAATTGGTTTATTGGATACTGTTTAACTGTCAGCAACCCAGCTCTGTGATGTTATTGGTGATAAATGATCTGGGAAGACAGCCAGTATC
The DNA here is from genome assembly GCF_004010195.1 of Chiloscyllium plagiosum. Classification (NCBI taxonomy): domain Eukaryota; kingdom Metazoa; phylum Chordata; class Chondrichthyes; order Orectolobiformes; family Hemiscylliidae; genus Chiloscyllium; species Chiloscyllium plagiosum. Next base: position 73,701,583 of record NC_057725.1, on the reverse strand, counting down.
AGCACAGTGCTCACAGGGTATGGCACCAGACAAAGGCCTTCAGTCCAGGGGAATTTCTAAATAAAATTTCCATTTCTGTCTATTTTTCTCATGCTGGATCCTGATCTATCCAGCTTCACTCTCGTCTAACACCGGTTCCTCTTACTCAGTCTATCGCTCCACTTTCAATACGCTCTGTTGATCTCCCTTCACATTCTTTTTGTTTCATTTTCTCTCTCTCTCTCCCTCTCTCTCTCTCTCTCTCTCCCTTCTCTCTCTCAGTCTGTTTCAAATAACTCTCTCTGCTTTCAGATAGTGCAGTTGGAGAGTTTGTGGATGTACAATGGGCTGAATTGCCTCCGTCTGTGTTGTATTATTTCAGAGGTTCTCTGACCCACAATAAAGACTTTTAGTGCCTGGAGAAACAAGCTGGTGCTGCGAAGGACACAGTACACAATCATCCATTATCTCTTCCTGTTTTCTGACATGTAGTGTCCTGGAAATATCTGTTCAAACAAATAGGTTAAAATTCGAGCAGTTGGAAGGACATTTACCAGACGATATTGCAATCAGTATTTAATAAACAGTTCCACCACTCAAAATGTGGATTTGCCTGATAACAGCTCCTCCCAAATAATAGCCCCTCGCTTCTGCCTTATGCTGGCGTAATTTGCCTTCAGCCAATTTATTAACTTCCACAAGGCCATGATTTCGTCCATGTTCGTAGCTATCTCAAACCTGAGGGCGTTGTGATTACTGTTTCCAAAATGATATTCCACTGAATGGTCAGTCACTTGGACAGACTCATTATCTAATACGAGGTCCAGTATGGCTCCTCCTGTAGTTAGAATATCCACATACTGCTGCAAATGACTTTCTTGGATGCACTTATCAAATTCTACCCCATCTAAGCCTCTTGCTCTAAAGGACTCCCAGTCAATATTGGGATGTTAAAGTCACTCACTATGGCAACTCTATTTAATACACTTTTCCGTAATCGGCCTCCATATTTGTTCCTCAATCTCTTGGTGGCTGTTAGAGGGACTACAGTGTAATCCTAACACAGTGCTTGCATCCATCTTATCTTTGGGCTCTATTCATGTTGCCTTAATAGATGAGCTTTCCAGTACGTCCTCTCTAAGTGCAGATATAACATTCCTCCTGATTAGTAGTGCAACTCATCCCTTTCCTTTACCTTCCCCTCTAGCTCATATTAAACGACAAAACCCTGGAAAGTTGAACAGCCAGTTCTGTCCCTTTTTCAAACATGTCCCTATAATGTTTCCAACATCGTAGTCCCATGTACGGATTCAGGCTCTAAATTCATCTGTTTACCCATAATGATCCCTGCATTGAAATAATTACACTTCAGCCAAACACATCAGATACTGACGTGATATTTGGTTTGAAATTCTCTGATGTAAATTCTCTGCTGCTGTTTTCCGATGACAGGAGATTACAAAAATTACAAAAGTAAATCAGAAAATATTGTAAACAGACAATTCGAGTTTCCTCCTTTGTCACTTCAATCTGTACATTGCATTGCACATGGTCCGATTTTGACTGAGTACTGAATAATTATTTAACTTTAAACAACTGTCTCCAGCCACTCACTGCATATTCAACAACTATTTCTGGATCCACTGGATTGAATGTTCTCTTGTCCCTCCCTCAAGAAATCTCTGTAATATGTACATTGTCAGTATATGTACTCACCCAAGCTCCAAGTTCTGACCTGCTAGATTCCTCACATGAAACTAATCACACTTCAGGTTGCAAATCCCATTGTGTTCAGTGCCCTCTGCTTCTGTGTTGCTGGTCTTAGCTGCAGTGGTTTTAGTCTCTACTTCCTCCTCAGTCACTGTATTGTGGACCTTCTGCTCTGGTTCTCACTACATCTACCACCCTCCCCACTACCCCCACCACCCTGGCCACACTAATTTAAACCCTCCTGCGTTACAATAGCAAACCTGCCTGCCAGGAGATTGCTGTCAGTTCAGGCATATCCCATCCTTCTTGTGTAGATCCTATCTAAACATCAGATACTGACTTGATATTTGGTTTGAAATTCTCTGATGTAAATTCTCTGCTGCTGTTTTCCGATGACAGGAGATTACAAAAATTACAAAAGTAAATCAGAAAATATTGTAAACAGACAATTCGAGTTTCCTCCTTTGTCACTTCAATCTGTACATTGCATTACACATGGTCCGATTTCGACAGAGTGCTGAATAATTATTTAACTTTAAACAACTGTCTCCAGCCACTCACTGCATATTCAACAACTATTTCTGGATCCACTGGATTGATTGTTCTCTTGTTCCTCCCTGAAGAAATCTCTGTAATATGTATATTGTCATTATATTTACTCACCCAAGCTCCAAGTTCTGATCTGCTAGATTCGTCACATGAAACTAATCACACTTCAGGTTGCAAATCCCATTGTGTTCAGTGCCCTCTGCTTCTGTGTTGCTGGTCTTAGCTGCACTGGTTTTAGTCTCTAATTCCTCCTCAGTCACTGTATTGTGGACCTTCTGCCCTGGTTCTCACTACATCTACCACCCTCCCCACCATCCCCACCACCCTGGCCACACTAATGTAAACCCTCCTGCGTTACAATAGCAAGCCTGCCTGCCAGGAGATTGCTGTCAGTTCAGGCCCATCCCATCCTTCTTGTGTAGAACCTAGGTAAAAACAAGGACCGCAGATGCTGGAAACCAGATTCTAGATTAGAGTGGTACAAACGAACCGACACCCACAGCTACCTGGATTAAACCTCTTCCCACCCGACCTCCTGCAAAAATGCAATCCAATATTCCCAGTTCCTGTGCCTCCACCGCATCTGCTCCCAGCAGGACTAGTTCCACCACAGAACTCGCCAGATGGCCTCCTTCTTTAGAGACCGCAATTTCCCTTCCCACTTGGTTAAAGATGCCCTCCAACGCATCTCATCCACATCGTGCACCTCCGCCCTCAGACCCCACCCCTCAAACTGTAACTGTAACAAGAATGCCCCTGGTGCTCACCTTCCACCCCACCAACCTTCGCAAAAACCAAATCATCCGCCGACATTTCCGCCACCTACAAAAAGACCCGACCACCCCTTTCGACCTTCCGCAAATACCATTCCCTCCTTGACTACCTGGTCATGTCCACGGCCCCCAACAACACTGGCACATTCCCCTGCCACCGCAAGGAATTGCAAAACCTGAGCCCACACCTCCTCCCTCACCTCCATCCAAGGCCCCAAAGGAGCCTTTCACATCCATCGCAGTTTTACCTACACATCCACCAATATAATTTATTGTATCCGTTGCTCCTGATGCGGTCTCCTCTACTTTGGGGAGACTGGACGCCTCCTCACAGAGCTCTTTAGGGAACATCTTTGGGGCACCCGCATCAATCAATCACACCGCACTGTGGTCAAACATTTCAACTTCCCCTCCCACTCAGCCGAGGACATGGAGGTCCTAGGCCTCCTTCACCGCCGCTCCATCACCACACAACGCCTGGAAGAAGAATGCCTCATCTTCCACCTCGGAACTATCGGGCATCAATGTGGACCTCACCAGTTTCCTCATTTCCCCTTCCCCCACCTCACCCCAGTTCCAAACTTCCAGCTCAGCACTGTCCCCATGACTTGTCCTACCTGCCAATCTTTGTTTCCACCTATCCACTCCACCTTCCTCTTTGACTTCATCCCCACCCCATTCACCCATTATACTCTTTTCTACCTTGCCCCACACTCCTCTTTGACCTATCACCTCCATCCCAATCCCCATTCACCAATTGTATTCTTTCCCACCTTCCCAACAATCCTCCCTGTCCTATCACCTCCATCCCCACCCCCATTCAATTATTGTACTCTCTGATTTTTTTCTCCCCATCCACACACTCCTCTCATTTATGTCTCCACCCTGTAGGCACTCTGCATCTATTCCTGATGAATGGCGTTTGCCTGAAACGTCAATTTTCCTGCTCCTCGGATGCTTCCTGAACTGCTGTGCTTTTCCAGCACCACTCTAATCTAAAATGTTGTGTAGATCCTACTGACCCGGGAAACCCAATGATCCACATATCAGAGATTGCTGCCAGTTCAGGTCCATCCATCTTTCTTGTGTATAGCTCACCGACTCGGGAATTCCAATGATCCAGATGTCGGAGATTGCTGCCAGTTCAGATCCATCCTGTCCTCCTTGTGTAGGTCCTACTGACCCAGGAATCACAATGATCCACATATTAGAGGTGCTGTCTCCCCAATGAGATCTTTGGCCATGTTGTTATTTTTGTACAGCCGTCCTATTCATAACATCACTGGCAAGTGTCATATTCTAGTCTCTCCAAAATTCAAATATCTTTCAGCATAACACCGGCAAGATCTTTCCTTTATTTTGGTAAATATATTTATTTGCAATTTTTAACTTTACAAACATACAAACTTCTTGTAAAATGCAATCAATAACAATTATTAGTACAATAAAAAAGAAATTACGATACAACAATTGTCTCCTAACTATTAACCTACCCTAACACTGTGCAAAGCATGGATTTTAGTAACGTGTTTGATAAGGTTCCCCATGGTAGGCTACTTCAAAAAATACGGAGGTATGGCATTGACGGGGAGTTGGAGGTTTGGATTAGGAGTTGGCTGGCCGGAAGAAGACAGAGGGTAGTAGTTGATGGCAAAGGTTCATCTTGGAGTGCCGTCACTAGCGGTGTTCCGCAAGGGTCTGTTTTTGGACCATTGCTGTTTGTCATTTTTATAAATGACCTGGAGGAGGGGTTAGAAGGTTGGGTGAGCAAGTTTGCAGATGATACGGAAGTCGGAGGAGTTGTAGACAGTGAGGAAGGACGTGGCAGGTTACAGCGGGATATAGATAAGCTGCACAACTGGGCAGAAAGGTGGCAAATGGAGTTCAATGTAGCTAACTGTGAGGTAATTCACTTTGGTAAGAGTAACAAAAAGATGGGATACTGAGCTAATGGTCGGATACTTGGTAGTGTGGATGAGCAGAGGGATCTTGGTGTCCATGTACACAGATCTCCCAAACTAGAAACTCCTCTCGCTGCCCATGGTTTGAACCCTGAGTCCATCATCCCTGGTCAGAACCCTGGCATGCAACTATAGGTATAAATAGTGAAGTCATAGATCACTCTGATCCATTGCCCTCCAAGTCCTGACTGTAATAATGACAATGGGGTTCCAGAAGTGGTCCATAACTGACCTCATCTTATCCATGATGAACATATTAATAAGAGGGCACTTTTCTTGGGAGGCCTCAATATCCAGCCGTATTGAGTTTGGATCGTTACCCATCCATTCGCAGACGCAGGACCGCAGGGAGTTTCATTGATACCTTTTGATGTCTGGGAAATCAGATCCTCCCCCTCCATGTGACAACTGCAAGTTGGTAAGTTTGATGAGGGACCGCCCATGATACCAGACAAAGCAACCAAACCACCCCATAAGTTTCCACAACGTTAACCTGGAAAAAAAATATAGGGAGCATACACATGGTATAAAGTAAACGAGGAAGAACATTCACCTTAATGAGAGATATTCGGCTCGGCCATAAAATTTGAAGAGCCTCAAATCTCTGAAGATCTCGCCTGATATTGTCAAACAAGTGAACCAAGTTCGTCAGGAATAACAGATCAAACTTGGGGGTAATAAAAATGCCTAGGTACCGGAACCCTGCCCGTGACTGTTTAAAAGGGAACTTAGAGCCACCTTCAACTTCTTCTGGCACATCCTAAGGTTCCCCAAAGGCATGTCCTCCGATTTTGCAAAGTTAATCTTATATCCTGAAATAGCCTCAAATGAATTGATACATTGTATCAAATGAAGTACAGAGGTCATCGGGTTTGATAAAAACAGAAGGATATCATCCGCATACAGTGTAATCTTGTGCGCCCTGGATCCCACTCCGGAGCAGTTATGTGGACGTTCTGACGAATGGCCTCTGCCAGCGGCTTTATCTCCAGCATAAACAACAACAGTGAGCCGGGGAAGCCTTGCCAACTACTCCGACAAATCGTAAAATTCCCAGACTTCACCCCATTGGTGATGACCGCGGCCAGAGGGTGGCGATATAAAACCTCCATCCACCTAGCAAAGATTTCATCCAACCCCAAACTGTTCTAAGATATAAAAAATAACGTCCAGTCCACCCAATCGAATGCTCTCTCTCCGCCTAGGGAAATCACCAACCCCTGAATTGATCGTTGCTGACAAACTTGGACCACATTCAGCAGCCTTCTAATATTATGAGAGGACCTACTGCCACTTATAAAGCCTGTCTGGCCCCATTTACTAATATGAGGCAACACCATTTCCAATCTCAGCGCCAGGATATTGGACAAAATCTTGTAATCTGAATTTAATAGGGAGATGGGCCTGTAAGAGGCACAATCCTCAGGAACCTTCCCCTTCTTAAGAATTAAGGAAATATTAGCTTCATTCAAAAATGGTGATAGTCATTCATGTATACAGGAGTGATTGGACATCTCTAACATCGGCCCGGACAAAATCCCTATAAACTCCTTATAAAACTCACCCGGAAGACCATCAAAGCCAGGCGCTTTAACACTCTGAGGGTGCCTTGCTGTCTCATGTATTTCCCGAACTGTCAAGGGGCCATTAAGGAGAGCAGCCTGTTCCAAGGTCACCCCTCGGAGGACAAGGTTCTTATAAAAGGTCTCCATTTTAGCCCTCCTGTCCTCACAACTTTAAGACCGATACAATTCAAAGTAAAAGCACTGAAAAGCTCCATTAATCTTTTTAGCATCGTATGTAAGGACCCCGGCGCTGTCTCTTATTGCACTAATGGATTGGGGGAGCACGCTTTTTCCAAGTCAGGTACGTTAAATACCTGATCCCTGGCCTTTCCCCATATCTGAACAGCCTTTGTCTAGGAAAAGCAAGTTCTTACTTTCCATTTTGTGCCGGTATTGAATTCAAGGCAGCCCAAAGGCGGTAATCTGCAGTAGGTTAGTGACCAAAGGCCGTGCAAAATGTGCCGCCTCCGCAGCTTTCAACTGCATCTCAAGTAGACGCTGCTATTCCTCCTTCTGTCATTTCTGGCTAGCCAAATAGGAAATGCCTAATCCCCTAGCAAAGGTCTTAGCAGTCTCCTATAGCATGGGCAGACTATGAGCCATGCCTGAGTGGATAGTCAAGAATTCCTGAAATTCCTCCAAAAAGCATTGCTCAAATTTGGAATCCTTAAGGAGAAAAGGGCCCAAATGCCGATGCTGCAAACCTAGCGCTTCATCTTGGCCTTTATCTCCAAATATACTGCCGCGTGATGAGAGCTAGCTATATTTCCAATTTTACAACCCATAATCGATTTCAGAAGAGCCGAGGGAGCCAGGAAAAGGTCAATCCTCATGTGACAGTTATGTGGGTTTGCGAAAAAGGCAAAGTCCCTGCCGGTAGGGTGAAGATATCTCCAAATATCCACCAGCCCCAACTTCTCGCATAAATCAACCACCTGCTTGTCTTGCAAAGAAATAGTAGGGGGACCACAAAGCATCCTGTCCACTGTCGATCCAAAAGACAAGTAAAATCCCCCCATAACAATGTGCCGTGTTCCAAAAGCACTCAAATTAGAGAAAGCGCTAATCAAAAATTTTGAGGGGATGCACTGGAGGGCAGTAGACATCTAAAACGCTATCTTCCTTCCAATGTAGCAGGGCTTTAAGTATTGCAAACCATCCCTGCTCATCATTCACTGGCTCTAATAATGAGAATGGAAGAGTTTTCTGGATAAGTACCGCCAATCCCGTGCTTTTATTAGTAAAGGATGAAAGCAATATCCGGTCATAACCGCCCTGTTGTAATTTCAGGTGATCCCCAACATCAAGATGGGTTTCCTGCAACAAAGCGATATCAACCCTTTCCCTCTTAAGGCTAGAAAACACTTTTTTTTTCCTTTTAACAGGTGAATGACTTCCCTTAATGTTCCAGGTGCACCACTTAGCCATATCCCCTTTCAGACAACTTGAACCCCTCAGAGGGAGAACCCTGCTTAAAAAGCGCCAAACATAAGTAAATAAAGATGCATAGAATTTAAAATATATATATATATACAAAAACTGCTCTATCATAACTATTAACACCTATTCATACCAAACAAACTACAAAGAAAACCAACTATAAAACCTTGAATGGAAGATTCTTCCCCCTGCCCATAGGGGGCACTCACCCTGCCCATCTCCGCCTTCACATCTCCTTCAAACCTGAACTGTGACCCAGCCTTAGTCCAGGGAAACAAAAACAAGAAGATGATCCTTAAATCAACAGAAAAAAGTCAAAGTCAGGATGAGCACTCCACCCGTCCCTGGCTTCATGTCACCCGTACTTGTGACTAAAAGAGAAGCAGAACAAACAAAAAAGGGGGAGAGACAACAAAGAACATCCACAAGATTTCCCATCAGAAAATCTAGTTATTAAAAAAAGTAACAACTTATTCCAAAGTCTTTTGCCCCCTTTCCAAACAAGAAATTATTAGGGAGAAAGAAAGGAATAAAAAAGGGAAGGAAAAACATGGGGAGAGATAGAAAAAAGAACAAACATTAACCGTATTTTTCGGTCCAATCCATCTATTTTAAAGAGTCCACAAAGTTATTAGCCTTACCCGCTGAGTCAAATGTATAAACTGAGCCCTCGTGGTTGAAACGAAGTAATGCGCAGTATCTCATGGAGTATTGGATGCACAAGTTCCTCAGCCTCTTTTTAACTTCATCGAAGGATTTATTCTTTCGAACAACAGCTGCAGAGAAATCCTGGTAAAACATGATTTTTGATCCCTTGTACAGCAGCGCCTGCCAATGTTTTCCCACGGATCTGGTAACTTCTATGACTTATTGCTTGTTTTCATATGAATAGAAGTGCACGAGGACCAAGCGGGGGCGCTGCACGGGCCCTGCCCTGTGCAGAGTCACCCAATAAGCCCTTTAAATCTGAAGCCTGCTGGACTCGACGTGAAGGCCCAAAAAGATTAACACCCAGCTTTCAATGAAACTGACTGGCTGCTCTCCTTCCTCACCTTCCGGGGGCCTGGCAATTTGGAGATTTATCCTTCGACTTCGATTTTCGACGTCATTGATATGGTCTCGCAAGGCCCGCACTTCTTGCTCCAGCACCTGGAACCGACTGAACGAGGAATCCATCGCAACTTTCGAGGCCTTAGTTGGACCCTCCCCGAGCCACTGGATCTCCAGCTCATGCTTCTGCAGCATGGATGCGATGGGTTGGACCTGGACAGGAATCTCCCCAAGGATTTCTTCAATCGCAGCGCCAACTTTCAAGGTAACTCTCTCCAGCGTCGCAGCCAATTCCTGTGAGTCGGTTCGGTCCCCGGGGGGTTCAGGAGAGGCTCCGGCTACTGCAGCAGTCTCTGGAATGCCTGGTGATGCACGGAAGGGTCTTCCCTGATGCTGTTTGCTTGCTCCTTTTCCCTTGGTATCCTTCCCACTCCCAAATAATAACACATATGTGTTCTGTAAGGTTTTAAACTAATAAGTCCACCACATAAATCGACCAGGGATGGCAAAAAAAAACACCACTTTGCCTTGGCTGTTAGGCAGAGCTGTCCACAGCAGTTCGGCCGAATCACCGCCATCTTGCCGAGTCCCATTAATTCCTCTTTAATGCCCCATTATTCAAGCCCCTCAGGTCTCTGTCAAGTCAAAAATCTTATCTACCTCCTCTTTAAATACTTTCAGTGATGCAGGTCGCCTAACTCTCTAGCCCAGATAATTCCTGACATTGATTTCCCTCTGTGAGAGGAAATCACTCCCTATGCATACACGATCACCGATTGATTGGAAAAAAAAGGCAAACACAGGGGCTCAGGGAAGAGTGAGTGGCCTTGATATCAAGGCAGTATTTGACTGAGGATGTCATCGGGACCACAAAATTATTTTAGCTTAATGGGGATCAGGTGTAACCTCCCCACTGGCTGGGATCTTTCAGAGGACAATGGAAGATTTTTGTGGTTGGTGGCCAGATACTGCACATTTCCACAGTTAAAAGAGGAGCTCATTCAGCACCTCAAGCTTGTTGCACACCGATATCTAGAATTCGTTCATCACATAGAAATTACTGAACAAAAAGAGGGACAGCCCATTCAATCCTTCTGCACGTTGCACAGTAAGAGGATGGGTCTGGTCAGCACAATAAGCAGGAACAGGGAGAGAGCTCAATTAGACGCAACAACCTGCTCCATGGGACCAGGTGGAGGCCATTCAACCCCTTGAAACACTTATCCAGGAATAGGAGGCTGTCATTGATGCTCCAATATAACAAACCAATGGAGCAGAGTCTGCACTCAGAGATGGCTTCACGATGTTGCTCATGGCTCCTTTGCCTGTGGGCGCACATGATACTTTAACGTGGTTTGCTGGCATTGAGGAAGGAAGCGAAAAATTTTGTGTCTAGCCTCAAGGAGGCATCTTCAATCTCCGAGAAGACATGTCCATGTTCTCCATGGACGTCAGAAGCTGGTGGAAATAGTTTACTGTATTCGAATGAAGATATTGTGGCTGCTGTCGGGATTGTGGCTAACATGACGTTCAGTGCAAGATCACATACCAACTGTACTGTATTAACGTGGGGAGAGTTTATTCGAAGGCTGGATTAGCTGAGTAAAAAAAACATGGAATTTATCACCGTATCAGTGTCTGTTTAGTACATCGTGAGTGACTGTCCCTCCCCCTCCAGTTTCAATGCAATCACCTCTCATTCTCTCACAGCACTGGAGATTTATCTCCCCTCACTCCTCATGATACCACCTTCCCAGGGATTAGTCTGGTGAAACTCCATTGCACGCTTTCTGTGCCAAGGTGATCATTCCTTATAAAGAAGAGAAAATCAGCCCGCAATATCCCATAGACTGCTTCAACAACACTCTCAAGGTTGATCACACTAACTAGGTTTCCACACTTGCACATCTCCGTTTCTTTCCTGTGCCATGAAAAACCTCATTCCTTCTCAATGCACTGCGCACGATGTGGAATTCAGAAATTCCTTACATTTGTATGTCAGCATCAATAAAGGCAGCACCAGAGGTGAACATCATGCTCATGAGAGATGAAGAAAGAATGCACTTAAAATGGGGAATGGTCATCTACCTGAATGGGAATGAGCTGAAGTCATCTAGGAAAGAGGCAGAGGAAGGGACCTACCTTTCCTTTTGCTCTTCCCTCACGAGATGTGTGCAGCCTTGGTCAGGCTAACATGTTATGCCGATATTGTACTGAGTGGCTGGTTCAGCTGTTCCACAGGACAGTAAATAGTAAAACACTTTGCTGTGGGTTTCCAGTTACATAGAGGTCTGACCAGGGAAGAATGACCCATTGCCTTCTTGAAAGGACATGAGGCAAGCAGATGGGCTTTTCATGATTAATGATGATGGCTTCATTTCAATGTCACCAATTTCCTTCATGTGATGTATCAACAGATTATTATTTTGTGTCTCCTGCCATTAAACAGATATACACAGAAACGCGCACACACCACCCTCCACTACCACCCTGTCTCCTGCCATTAAACAGACGTATACACACACACACACACACATACACACACACACTACGCATATAGACACACTCACACACACGTACAGACATATGGCTACATAGCCAAAGCCATGTCTTTAATACAGAGATTTTTTTTTATTAAAACATGGATCCAGAGTTACAGTGAGAAGGCGGGAGAATCGTGTTGAGAAACATGTCAGGCAGCAGCGAACAGCAAAGTAGAGTTGATAGGTGAAATGGCCATATTTCAATTTCCTATGCTGTATGGCCTTAAGATGGCAGGAATATTTTCCCGAGAGTGCAATGGAGGCTGACTTTGATAAATACTTTACTGAACAGTCAATGGGACTGTGGGATAGTATTGAGGGGCTGAATGGTCTATGACAGTTCACATTTGCTTTACCCTTATTTCTGAAAAGAGGAGGTAACTTGCTGTGAGGTTAACACACTTTCAAATTAAAGGGTCTCCCATTAACATTTGAGAAAACGTTGTTCCTTTATCCTTCAGACTGCGTGACCTATTGCGTGGTCCTCCCCAGGGAACAGTGAAGACTGGGTCATTGAAGATATTCAAGGCTGACCTTAAGTGACCTTTGATGGACAGAACAGTCAATATTTAATGGGAACAGACAGGAAAGGGGTGGTCAGCTACAGTCAGACCAGACATGATGCTTCTAAATTGTGCAGCAGTCTGGAGGGGCCGAATGGCCTATTGCTGCTCCTATCCCACGTGTGGTCCTCCCAGTTCACATCTCGAGGCTGTTACAGAGAGAGAGAGGAAGACCCCTTTCAGCCAGTCAGAATTGTTATAATGAGACAGGAGGAGGCAATTCTGTTCCTCTATGGAGATTGAAAGGGGGTGGGGGGCGGAGGGTTGTAGTGGGGGTGGGTTCTTAAAATATATCTGTACAAGATCATGAGAGACATGGATATAGTGAATGAACTCAGTCTTTTTTTCCCAGAGTTTTGGAATCGAGGAGTGGAGTGCATCAGTTTACGTTTAGAGGGTTAAAAAAAAGAGACCAAGAAAGGCAAATTCTACACAGTAGGTGGTACGTATATGGAATGAGATGTCAGTGGAAGTGGTTCAGGCATTTACATTAACAATATTTAAAAGGCATTTGGACAAATGCATGGATAGGAAAGGTTCAGATGCATTTGGGCCAAGTGCAGAGAAATAGGTTTAGCGTGGATGGACATTTATGTCAGCATGGACCAGTTTGGGCCAAAGGGCCTAACTCTCTGACTCTACAAGTAGGGTAACATTTTGGCCAAAATCTTATTTTTCCTTTTGTCATGAGTTCCAGTATTATTTGGACAAAGTTCTTTCAAGTTAACATGGGAGAGATTTTCATTTCCAGTTTGTTATCAAAAACGTGTGTGTGTTTGTGCCTCAGTATTTTTCAAAGGGAAATACCAATGTACATATTTGCAATATCCACTCATCATTCTTCTTTCCATCATAGTTTGAGTGACTTTGTTTTAGTCGTAAATATGTTGTTGGAGCAGATTAAAGAAATCTGTCTGACTTGTTCCTTACACTGACCCTGACACTCTCTGAGAACTATATTATTGACCATATCACCAACATAATTATAAATGAATTATTTTGTGACCAGTGGAGGAGTGGGACAAGAAAAGGGAACAGTGATCCAAAAACAAAATTAATTATCGACTCAGTGACCCTAACGTCAGTGTAGTGTAGATTTGTTAGAGGGGTATCTGAGATATAGGATTCACGTGCATTTAGAAAGACAAGAACTGGTTTGGGGTAATCAACATGGCTTCGTGCGATAGAGATCATGTCTCATAAATGTGATTGAATATCTGTACAAGATCATGAGAGACATGGATATAGTGAATGAATTCAGTCTTTTTTTTCCCAGAGTTTTGGAATCGAGGACTGGAGTGCATCAGTTTACGTTTAGAGGGTAAAAAAAAGAGACCAAGAAAGGCAAATTATACACAAAAGGTGGTACGTATATGGAGTGAGATGTCAGTGGAAGTGTTCAGGCATTCACATGAACAATATTTAAAAGGCATTTGGACAAATGCATGGATAGGAAAGGTTCAGATGCATTTGGGCCAAGTGCAGAGAAATAGGTTTAGCGTGGATGGACATTTATGTCAGCATGGACCAGTTTGGGCCAAAGGGCCTGTCTTCATGCTGTAGGACTCTCTGACTCTACAAGTAGGGTAACATTTTGGCCAAAATCTTATTTTTCCTTTTGTCATGAGTTCCAGTATTATTTGGACAAAGTTCTTTCAAGTTAACATGGGAGAGATTTTCATTTCCAGTTTGTTATCAAAAACGTGTGTGTCTGTGTTTGTGCCTCAGTATTTTTCAATGGGAAATACCAATGTACATATTTGCAATATCCACTCATCATTCTTCTTTCCATCATAGTTTGAGTGACTTTGTTTTAGTCGTAAATATGTTGCTGGAGCAGATTAAAGAAATCTGTCTGACTTGTTCCTTACACTGACCCTGACACTCTCTGAGAACTATATCATTGGCCATATCACCAACATAATTATAATTGAATTATTTTGTGACCAGTGTAGGAGTGGGACAAGAAAAGGGAACAGCGATCCAAAAACAAAATTAATTATCGACTCAGTGACCCTTACGTCAGTGTAGTGAAGATTTGTTAGAGGGGTATGTGAGATATAGGATTCACGTGCATTTAGAAAGACAAGGACTGGTTTGGGGTAATCAACATGGCTTCGTGCGATAGAGATCATGTCTCATTAATGTGATTGAGTATTTTGAGAACGTGACACAGAAGATTGATGAAGGCACTGTGGTATAATTTGTTTACACTGGCTTCAGCAAGGCGTTTAATATGGTTCCTCATCGCAAGCAGGTAGGTCATATGGAATCCAGGGAAAGTTAACCAATTGGATACAAAATTGTCTTGAAGATAACGAATTGTTTTCCAGACTGAGGCCAGCGGCGTGCTGAAAGAATCAGTGCTGAGCTCACTACTTTTCATCATGGATGTAAATGACTAGGATTTGAATATCAGAGGCATGGTTAGTAAGTTTCCAGATAACATCAACAAAGTGGTGCAGCGGACAGTGAAGAAGATTAACTCAGAGTACACTGGCACCCTTGATCCCATCAAAGTTCCAAGGACTGGCAGATGGAGTTTAATTTAGATATTTGTGAGTTTTTTGCATTTTCAGTAAGTTAAACCATGTCGTGCACTGGAGAATGTTGCTGAACAAAAAGACCTACGGGTACAGGTTCACAGTTCCTTGAAAGTGGAGTTGCAGATTGACAGGGTGGTGAAGAACATGTTTGGCACGCTTGCCTTAATCGGCCAGAACATTGAGTACACGAGTTAATGTGGCACATTAGCCCTGGACAGGACACTGGTGAGGCCACTTTAAGAATACTGTGCACAATTTGGTTGACTCTCCTGTTGGGAGGATTTTGAGAGGACACAGAAAAGGTTTACAAGGATTTTCCAGAACTGGAGCGTTTGAGCTTCATGGAAAGGATGAACAAATTAAGGCCTCGTTCCCTGGACTGGCGGAGGGTGAATGGTGACATGAAATTGTTTTTTTCAAATCCTGTGGGGCATGGATAATCTGAATGGCCAATGTATTTTTCTCAGGGTGGGGAGTCCAGAACTATTCAGCATAGGTTGAAGGTTTGGGGGAAAGATTTAGAGCGGACCTTAGCAGTTACATTTTCATGCTGAAGGTGGTGAGTGTAGGGAAAGTGCTCTCAGAAAAAATGTTGACAGCGGGTCGAATTACATGTTTAAAATACATATGGATAGGTACATAAATAAGCATGGTTCAGATGGATATGGAGAAAATGATGGCAAATGGGGCTAGATAAGATTGGGATAACTGGTTGGCATGGGTAAGCTGGAATAAAGGATCTGTTTCCATGCTGTATGACTCTCTGATTCTATCAGAAGGATGGGGAAAATTCTAAAGGGACCTTTCAAGTGGGAATTCTCTTCCCCAGAAGTTTGACATTCCTCTTTGTTTACATTTATTCAAAGCTGAGTTAGTAGAGAAGTAATAATGGGATACAGCCTGATCAGCCACAATCTTTGTTTCTGGTGGAGAACCCTCAACGTGTCTAATGACCCACTCCTGCTACTCAGTCCCATGTGTCTGTGTTCCATTCAGCCCCTAAAACCTGCTGGACAGGAACAGTTGATTTCCACTTACTGCTCTAACCTAGTACACAGGAACAAGTAAGACCACACGGTTTGGGAGATTTGGAAAGTACAACTGGAAAACTCAGACTGGATATGAAAGAGCCCCTCATCTCTCTTTACAGAGCTTCCCCTCTCTGCAACTTGTGCCCCATTCGTTGTTCATGTTGTAGAGTCAGATTCACTGTGAATGCAGCCTCCAGAGCTGACCTAGAGATGTCTTACAGAATCCTCTGGTATGCCTGACTGCAATATTCAATAACAGACCAGCCAGTAAAGTAACACTCACTAACCTTCCAACAACAGAATGGGAGTACATCAGAAACAGGACCAAATCGTTCAAACCCCAATCTTGCCTTGCCCTTCACTAAGATCATGGCTGATCTGCTCTAAGTCGCAAATCCTCTTAATGCCCGATTCCTCATAGCTCTCACCTCTCTGACAGGTCAAATTCATCTACCCCACTCTTTAAATAGTTTCATAGAAGATAGAACATAGAACATTACAGCACAGTACAGGCTCCTCTGCCCTCGATGTTGCATCGACCTTTTATCCTACTCTCAGATCAGGCTAGCCTACATTACACTACATTGTACAATCCTCCCATGTGCCTATGTAGGAATCGCTTACATGTCCCTAATATACCTGACTAAATACCACTGCTGGCAGTGCATTTCACGCATCCACCAATCTCCGTGTAAGGAATCGACCTCTGAGATCTCCGTGAAACTTTGCTCCAAATGATGTCCCCTCCTGACAGCCTTTATATATAAAATCTTGTTTATCTCTATCAAGTCACCTCTCATCCTTCTTCAGGCCAATGATAAAAGCCTTTCTTCATAAGACCTGCCCTCCAGTCCAGGCAGCATTCTGGTAAATTTCCAATGCACCCTTTCTAAATTTTCCGTACACTTCCTATAATTGGGTTACCAGAACTGGATACAATATGTCAAGTGTGGTCTAACCAGGGCTATATAGAGCTGCAGCATAACATCGCAGCTATTTAAAACAATCCCCCTGTTAATGAAAGCTAACACACCATTCGCCCAGTCAATTTAGGTCGCAATTTTGAAGGATCTAAGGATATGGAACCCAAGATCCATCTATTGCTCCACACTGCCAAGAATCCTGCCTATCACCCTGTATTCTGCTTTCAAATTCACTTTTCCAATTTGAACTCCATACTTTTCCAATTTGAACTCCACCTGCCGCTTCTTAGCCCGGCTCGGCATTATTCAATGTCTCATTGCAACTTACAACAGCCCTCCACACTATGTACCACTCCATAAACATTCATGTTATCAGCAAACTTGCTAACCCACCCTTTCACTTCCTCATCCAAGTCATTTATAAAAGTCACAACGAGCAGAAGTCCCAGAACTGATCCCTGCAGAACACCACTGGAAACTTTCAGTGATCTAGCTCCCTTAACTCTCTGTGTAAAAGAATTCCTGACTGGCCCTAAACTCAAGGCAGTATTAGACTGAGGATGACATCAAGGTGTCTGAGCAAAATCGCACTTGATGAGAACCGACTGTGACCTCTCTACTGTTTGAAGTCACAAGGGAAGATGGTTACCACCAGTGGACATCAATCATCTCAGCCATGGGACACATTTGTAGGAGATCCTCAGGATAACTCCCTCAGCCCAGGCATCTCCAGTCGGTCATTATAGAATACCTACAGTATGGGAGGAGCCCATTCAGCCCATTGAGTACAAACTGAGCAGAAGTGTGGATATTTGCAGAAGTTTACATCATGTTCAGAACAAGTTGTCCCTACTCAGCTCTTGAAGTAGTCAGTGTCCATGTGCAACTAGAACTGGACAGCATTCAAGTTCATGCTTTTAAAGCCTG
>NC_057725.1:73678974-73682611 GCF_004010195.1 Chiloscyllium plagiosum | reverse complement strand
CTTCAGTCCAGAGAAAGATCCTACTCCCTTCATTATCTCCAATCTCCAATTTTTAATCCATATGGTATATATTTCACACCTACATACCCAAGGAATTTAACATTCCCCACTCAACTGTATTCAACTATGTCAAACCTCTGCTGAAAATTTAAATATGCCATTCCCATTGGTTCTCAATTGTTGATGTCACAGACAATCTCCACAAATTCTAATAAGTTTATCAAAGATCATTTCCCTTTCCTGAATCTAGGCCGACTCTACCAAATCAGATCACTATTCTCCAAGTGTCTCGTTGTCACATTCCTTATAAAAGGTTACAATATTTTTCTCACAGCTGACATCAACCTATTTAGTTTTCTGTTTGCCCTCTCCATCCTGTTTTAAATATTTAAGTTTACAATAGCTGCTTTCCAGTCTGCAGGATCCTTTCCAGAATCTAACCAGCTTTGAAAAATAATCAATAATTACTTCACTAGCTCTATTGCCAACTCCTCAATACTCTGGGATGCAGCTCATCAGATTCAGTAACTCATGAAACTTAAGTTCAATTAGATTTTCAAAAACATACTCTTCATTTATTCTAATTTCACGCAGTTTCTCATTTTTTACTAGTCCCCAGTTCCCTAGTATTTCAGGAAGTTAGTTTCTGTACCTTCCACAGTGGAGATAGAATCAATGACTTCCTCTCAGCAGGCAGGTTGTTTCTGACAGCTCGTGAATACATCGGAGGACTGCACTTCAGAGATGGTGGATGCATTACCCACTCCTGCCTGGAAAGTTCCAGAATCAATCCAGTTCACTTCATGGTGAGATTCCGTACAGTCCTGTCGCTGGTGTGAGGCTACAGGTTATACTGAAGGAGGGGACACGGTTCATTGACCACCTCATTTTTGAAACAAACTGGTTTCGCACTTTTCACTTGGAATGGGTCCAGCTTAGACAAATGTTCCTGGAAATCCCAGCCCCACCCTGTTTACACAGCTTCTCTTCTCTGTAGTCTCAGCTCCATTTCTTTACCGTGGACGCAGATACACTGAAAGTGCAGTGTCCAGAGTGGGACCAACAGGCCCTCGGGTCTCCCCGAATGAAAGCAGCAACTGACAATACAAATCTGAGAACACCATCCACAGAAACTCCACTGACTTTCCAATGACAGCAGAAAGTCAATTCCCCACACCCATGGTGCACCCATTCAGTGTTGAAAATGCCTCTATCACCTCAGTTTCCCTTCCGAGCTGAGAAAACCGTTGCATCTCTGCACAGTCCCACAGTGACAGTTCCATTTTCCAAAGAAGCAGTTGACAATGTAATATTGTGTTTCTCTGTAGCTCAGCAGTAGTATTGCCGATGGAGTTGATTACCACACTCACAGAAGAGAGACACGGGGAACATTACTCAATTCAAGCAGTTGCATCCCAAGATGAATGTGATATTCAGGAATATGGGAAAAGGGGAAATGTTCGAATATCCTCCCATCCTATTTTCCTTCCAGTCCATCATTAGCAATTATTTTGTTTGTTTTTTCTTTCCCTTTCTCTCTCTCTCTCTCTCTATAAACAAGGACTGGTTATCTTTCCAGCATGGGGAGCTCTGCAGTGAATAGCAATGAAGTTATCCATTAATCTAGAGCAGTTACCTTCCCAGAATGTACAGCTGTCTACACTAACCACTGCATTGCTGAGTAACACTGTGTTAGATCATTGCTCTACGTGGGGAAACTTGCAGCCAATGCTGGAAGTGACAGGATGTGCGGTTCCCATCCATTTACAGCTCCATATCTCCATTGTGCCATGACAACGGTGTGCTGTGGGCGTGAAACTCACAGCCAGAAAGCGACCATGAATCAGCTGAAATGCCACCAAATGGGAGGAGCTTGGTAAAAGAAGGTGGAGACTGAGAGAGAATTTCAGAGAAGTATCTGATGGTAGCTTTAAAAACTGTGAATCGAAAACGTTTCGAAAACATCTCGCAATATGGGTCACTGTTTCCACAGGATATTGGTGTTAGTTAAGAGTATTTGTTCCGCAACTGTGTAACTGGGACCAGGGTCAGCACAGTCTTCGACTCATTGGGCTGAATCTAATAATAATTTGTCTCAGTGCCATTTTCATTGAGTGTGACAGAGGGATTGTCTGCACGAAGCTGAACTCGTTTCCTGGTGCTATCTTATCGAACTCACATCATTAGCTACCCACCCCACCCCACGGTGTCCCTCTCAATCAATGCCAGCCCGATTCTCCCACCCATCATGGCTGGAGGCACTCACCATCGCCCAGATGACTTTGGATATTCCAAGATACCTGGCATGGTTCCAACTTTAAAAGGCCAATGGCACACGGTTGAGCTTTCTCAGTTCGGAGCTGCCCTGCACAGTTTATCCCGAGCATGGCAGATAAGGGGCAACTACACCACAGTGTGTCGACAGGGGCAGATACCTGGCATGGTTCCAACTTTAAAAGCCAATGGGCACACGGTTGAGCTTTCTCAGTTCGGAGTTTATCCCGAGCATGGCAGATAAGGGGCAACTACACCACAGTGTGTCGACAGGGGCACGGAGGTCCTGGTGGATGGGCTAGTAGAGAGGAGGTCCGTTCTCTTCCCAGAGGGGGCCACAGCACCAGACCAACCAAGCATGGTCTGAGTTCACCACCCAGCTCAGTGCAATTTCTGCAGAGTGAAGAAACGTCCAGCAATACAGGACAAGCATCAATAACCTTCCCTGCTCTGGCAGGATAAAGATCGCCGTATTCTCTCTGCTCCCTCACACTCACTGAATATCTATTATAGCTCCTTCCCCCGAATAAGGATCCATCACTCCTTCACTCTCATTACTGCATGCAGCACCTTCTCTCTCTCTCTCTCTCTCACCTACGCAATACCCCTACATGCTTAGAACATATTCTGGAGAATGCTGTTTCTACAATTCTCTGGATGATGTCGTTTGTACAATATTCCAGATAATTTTCAAAATAATTACCACCTTCAGCAAAATGTTCGTCCGCCAGTGTGTAACGCATCAGGGTAAGAAGCAGAGGTTTTTTTAATACTCAGGATGAAAGTGCATCATGAGGTCATTAAGCCCCTTAAATATGCTCCATTATTCAGATAAAGATAGCACCTAAACATTTGAAGACTCATCTCTTCTTGAAGACAGACGCCACTTTGGAGGTTCTCCAGTTTTGCTGGAACACTCCAGTAATCCAGAGAGGTATGGAATATTTCACACCGTGCCACCAGTCACTCTGCAACCACTTCTATTAAAATCAGCTATGAATCGCTGATGACCGATTTACCCTTGGTCTTATCTGTTTGTGAAAAGCCTTGTTTGTTTTGTTAGACACAGTGCAAGCACTTCTATCCGACTACAATTTTGTTTATAATATTGAAACTCATTTTGATTTCCCCTGTGAGGAACGATGTAAAATACTGTTTTAAATTCTCTTCCTGTTCTCTGAAACCAATTCCCCAGGCACATCCTACAGGTGTCCCACATATAATTTCCTGCCTTTCTTCCAAGGGTCACACACACATCATGAACGTATTTTTAAATCGATTTTGAAAAACTATTGTGGCTAGTTTTAAAAAAGAAATATTTCTTGCCAGCTTTGGAATATTTTTGTTTATATTTTGCTTTATA
>NC_057725.1:73676925-73678474 GCF_004010195.1 Chiloscyllium plagiosum | reverse complement strand
CTATTTCACTCCCAGAGTCACTTACATAAGGAAGAGGTCATTCAACTTCTCAAGTCACTAATACAGGAACAGGAAGGTTCAGACATACTCCAACATCACAAACAAATGGAGCAATAACTGAACACATGGACTGTTCCAACCTGGTCCACATGGCTTAATTACTCATACTACTTATATGCTACTTTCACGTGGTTTTCTGGTAGTAGGAATGACGCCAACTTTATTAACCATCCTCCAAGATGTCTTCCATCTTCAAGAAATCAGACACATGGTCTCTATGGAGATCAGAAGCTGGTGCAGAATTGTTAACTCTTTCAGAATGAAGGTATTGTGACTGCTGACAAGATTGTGTACAAAGTGACATTCAATACAGTGTCACTCAGTAACTGTGCATTCAAGTATCCAGAGTTCGTTCAGACCCTGTACCTTTCTGCTAATCGAAATGGGGACTCTGCAGAGGCATTTAAATTTTGGGAATCAAACACCCAATGAATAGTGTGGAATTTTGACCCAATTCAGCTGTTTGGGATGTAATGAGTGTCCGTCCGTAACCATCAAGTTTCAACTTCTTATTCTCTCACAGTGCTACAAATTAAACACATAGATCCTGCAATGTCTCTTCATGATACCATCATGCCAGGGTTTAGTCTGGTGAAACTCCTTTGCACTCTCTCTGTGACAAAGAGATCACAGACCAAATCTCTAGCTAATACACCAAATACTCTCTCAACAAAACACTACCATTGGGAAAGATATACCAACTCTGGTACATCAATCATTTTGCATGAAAAGTCAAACTTACTTCCTGCAACGTTGGTGACTTATGACCAAGGTCATCCAGGTCCTTTTCAACAACTTCCTGATCTCTCACCATTGAAAAAAAGTAAATGTGAATGAATATATTTGTTCACATTTGATTCAGTTTTTATACCTTGTGAACAGCTATTGCCCAAACACTGATAGCCAACAAGCCTTCAGTCCAGAGAAAGATACTACTCCCTTCATTATCTCCAAGCTCCAATTTTTAATCCATATGGTATATATTTCACACCTACATACCCAAGGAATTTAACATTCCCCACTCAACTGTATTAAACTATGTCAAACCTGCGCTGAAAATTTAAATATGCCATTCCCATTGGTTCTCAATTGTCGATGTCACAGCGGACAATCTCCACAAATTCTAATAAGTTTATCAAAGATCATTTCCCTTTCCTGAATCTAGGCCGACTCTACCAAATCAGGTCACTATTCCCAAAGTGTCTCTTGTCACATTCCATTGGTTCTCAATTGTCGATGTCACAGCGGACAATCTCCACAAATTCTAATAAGTTTATCAAAGATCATTTCCCTTTCCTGAATCTAGGCCGACTCTACCAAATCAGATCACTATTCTCCAAGTGTCTCGTTGTCACATTCCTTATAAAAGGTTACAATATTTTTCTCACAGCTGACATCAACCTATTTAGTTTTCTGTTTGCCCTCTCCATCCTATTTTAAATATTTAAGTTTACAATAGCTGCTTTCCAGTCTGCAGGATCCTTTCCAG
>NC_057725.1:73620943-73673152 GCF_004010195.1 Chiloscyllium plagiosum | reverse complement strand
GCTTCTCCCCTTACTCCGTCCCCTCCTCCGAACAAAGATTGACCCCCCCCACCCCTTGTCCTCACTTCCTACTGCACTAGAATCCACATTCACAGAATCATCCTCCGCCACTTCCATCACCTCCAGCAGGACAGCACCATCAAACATATCTTCCTCTCCTGTCCAGTGTCAGTATTTCACAGTGTCCATTCCCTCTGTGACACCCTCCCGAACACTTCCCCACTCCTCCCATGGCACCTTCCCATGCAATTGCAGAAGCTGCAACACTTGCCCATTCACCTGTTCCCTCCTGACTGTCCAAGGCCCCAATCACACCTTCCAGGTAAAGCAACAGTTCACTTGTACTTTTTCCAAACAGTCTCTTATCATTCCTGCTCGAATGCAGTCTCCTTTACACTGGGGGGAACGAAAGAAGAAATTGCTTTGAGGAAAACTCCCACTCTGTCTGCATGAATAACCCTGACCCTCACATTGCTTCCCATTTCAATAAAATACTTTGCTGTCATGCTACCATTTCAGTCCAGGGTTGCTGCAATATTCCAATGCAGCACAACCCAAGCTCACTTTATAGAACCCTCACTTTACACTCTTGTATGTTACAGCCTGTAGGGGTTAATATACAATTCCATAACTTCACAGCCTGACCTTATTATGGCAGTTCTCCATTTTTCATACATTCTCCCTCTTGGCCCCTTTATGACCTTGTGTGGTTGTGTCTTCTTTATCTTGCACTCAATGGAGTGAACCTCTTTCCCCGATTCACATCTTAATTTAAAGCATTTCACATCAACTTCTCGTTCACCACTCCTGAAAGCTCGTTTATATTTTGCAACAATCTCATTTCCCCGTCACCCACTCCCCACCTCCGTCAAGGGATTTAAAAGCTCAGTTTGCAATCCATTTCAGTTCTGAAGAAGTGTCACACT
The DNA here is from genome assembly GCF_004010195.1 of Chiloscyllium plagiosum. Lineage (NCBI taxonomy): Eukaryota > Metazoa > Chordata > Chondrichthyes > Orectolobiformes > Hemiscylliidae > Chiloscyllium > Chiloscyllium plagiosum. The sequence goes on along the minus strand of NC_057725.1, from coordinate 73,672,226 downwards.
GGACATGAAACGGTAACTCTGTTTCTCTGTCTCTGCAGATGCTGCCACACCTACTGAGTTTCTCCAGAAATGAATGGGCACAGAACAAATTTTCAATTAAACGAATAACTCTGGATACTGGAAATGAAAATACAGATATTGCTTGATAAATTAGGAGCATTCTGGAAGAGTCACTGCACCTGAAAGATTAATTCTGCTTTCACATCACAGGATGCTGCCAGACCTGCTTAGTTTCTTCAGCAATTTCTGTTTTTGAACAAGTTCCACTGGCGTGTGTCAAAGCTGCTGAAACGTCTCGTCCAATACGGAGCATCTGACACCAGGAAGTAAACGATAACACAAGGTGCACACATTCATTGGCTCTGAAAATACATAAGGGTGGCACTATTGAGACTACAAAGCTCTTAATCATGGTCAGGGAGAGAAACAGAGGGAAACACATTCACTTCAAACTCAGATGATGGCATTACAGAAATGGATGCGATTCAGATAAATATGTTGAAGACTTGAGTAATGTAACAAATTGGAGGCGTGACACCAGGGAGAACCCTGAGCAGAATGAGAATATGAAACTGGAAGTGTTACCACATTAGAAATCAGGTTAGTACAGTGCTGATGGGTGAATGGGTCTTGATGTGGACAGGGGGATAGTCAATAGAATTGAATTGCACATATTGGAGCTCAAACTGGGCATTCATGTGGTACTGTAGAATCACAGCAGCAGCAGAACTGTATTCAATCACAATCTGTAACTTTTCCCCCAGGACAACCCTCAGTCTACCATGACCATCAAGCCAATCTATGCTTCAGTGACGAGTGTGGGTGAACATGCCACGGTCAGAACCATTTGTACAGAATCCTGATGACAACCCATTAAATCTACCGCACTTGACTGGTTACATTCCAAACAGCAGAACTAACATCTGATACAGAAGGCGGAATGATCCCGAGATCATATCGATGCTCTGCAGTTCTGCCACATACAGACATAAATGTCGATGGACTATTAAACAACTCACTGGAGGAGTGGACTCCACAAATATCGCCATCCTACTTATCAGAATAGTCCTGCAGCCTCAGTGTAAAAGACAAGGATGTAGTATCTTCACCGTCCTCAGCCAGAAGTGTTGAGTTGATGATCCACCTCACTCTTGCCATGATGCCCACAGAATCACAGATGCCAGTCTTTAATCAATCTGATTCGTTGTACGTGACATGAAGAAACAGCTGAACACAATAGATACGACAAAGGCAATGGGGCCTGACAGCATTCCTGTAATAGGACTGAAGACTTGTGCTGCACAACAAGCCATGCCCCTGGGGAAGCTGTTTCATTCCAGCTCCAAATCTGACATCTCCCTGGCAATGTGGAAAATTACTCAACTATGTCCAGTTCCCTAAGAGAGGAATAATTACAATCTGACCAATTGCCACCTTCTCAGTCCCATCACAAAAGCCAAATTGGTGGGAGTTCGTTTTGACAGAACAGGCAACTAGCACACGAATAACCTGCTCTTTGGTTTCCGATAGGTCCCCATGTGGAGATGGTGCTGTTGTGGAAATGTCACTGGATTACTAATCCACACCAGGCAAATGCTCTGGCAGCTGGTGGAAGGTAAAAACTATTAATAAAATATCGACATCGAAAATCTGGTGTCAGTAATAGTGACCTTGAAGCCAATGTCGATTATAAACATCAATTTCCTTCCCCAGTGTACTTTCAGGAAGTGAATCTCCCGTGTTTTCCTGCTCTGGCCTAAAAGTGACTCCAGACGCTCTGGTGAAGAGCTTGGTGAAAGGTACACTGCTATAATCAGTGACTGTACTGTTAATTCGTTACATTTACTGTACTAATTCATTACAATATATGTTTTAAAGTTTGTGTAGACTGTGCTATCGTTTGTGTTAGACTGACTATTATTTTTGTTTTGATTTTTGCTGATATTATTGGAAGTTCGCTGCTTACCCTCTATTTCCAATTGGTCTCCTTGTTTATACTGCATCGTTTTCTATAATAGTGTTCCACAGGATTGCAGCTGCCGCATAATCGGAGAAGTACCTGTATGACCGCTGATCCTCTATCTCCACACCATACTCCTGCTCTCTTCCTATTCCTTTAGTGTTAGAAATCCTTATTTATATTCAGCGCCTCGGCTTCCACAGCCTAATGTGGTCGAGGATTCCCGAGGTTCACCGGTCTCTGAGTTCAGACATTTATTCTCATCTCAGTTTAGTTTAGCCTGTCTGTACCTAATGATGTGGGCCCTTGTTTTAGCCATCCCAGCCAAGGAATTATCATCCTTGCTTCCATACTGTCTCACCCTGTCGGAGATGTACATAGTTCACTATGTTCCTAAACCGTATGGGATACAGGCCCAGTCAACTCAACTCTGCTCCCACAACAAGCCTATCATCCCAGAGATCAGTCTAGTTACTCTTCACTGTACCCCCTCAATGTCAGGTTTGTCCTTTATTAGGTAAGGGGAGACCAAAACTGCACACAATACTGCATAATGTTCGAGATTGGGTCATGCCAAGGCCATTTACGACTGTGGTAAGACACACTTACACCTGGACTCAAATCCAGTTGAAGGGAAGGTCAACACACCAGATGTTTTCAACAATGCTTTGTATTAACCCAGACAAGTGAGCCTGCTCTAACCTTAGTGGGAACATTACAGCAGGCTGGCAATGTTTTGCTGATGCTGTACAGGAAATTAGTGAGATCACATCTGGAGTAATGTGCTTAGATTTAATCTCCTCATTGAGGAAACGACATTGGAATTAACTCAGAAATTATTACCTCAAATGATTTCTGCAACAAAGGTGTTATTCATAGAATCGCTATAGTGTAGAAGCAGACCATTTGACCCATCGACTCCACACTGATACGCTGAAAACCATCACATGCAAACCCAATCCCCCCAACCCAGTCTCTGCAACCTGACATTCTCCATGACTAATCCACTTAGCCTGCACATCTTGGGACTGTGGGAGGAAACTGGAGTCCCCGAGTGTAACCCTTGCAAGCACAGCGAGAATGTGCAAACTCCACACAGACAGTTACCGAGAATGAATTTGAACCCATGTATCTGGTGCTGGGAGGCAGCAGTGCTAACCACTGAGCTACCTCTGTGGGCAATGCAGCTTGCCTACGCAATTCAACCCACGAAACGTGGCATAACAGCAGGGAGCTTCCATACATCTCAAACCTGTCATTGAGCAACAGGAGGAGGACATTGAGATCTTGAGTGGTTTGGTCTGGAATAGGCTCAGGACATGCAAGCCATCGAGTTTATAATGTAGGAACACCAGGAGGACATTCAACCCATCGAGTGTGTAAAGCAGGAACAGATTGAGTCCAATCAGCCACCCATGCCTGTTACACAGCAATTGGAGCAGATCTTTTACAGCCTCGTGCCTGTCACACAGGAATTGTGAAAGGTAACGTCGAGGTTATAGAAAGGGAAGAACTTTGAATAACCAACTTCACTCGGGAATGAAAAGTTATGAGTAAACTATTAGGACTGAAGGCAATTTGTTTATTTCCGCTATAAAGAAATTAACGAGAGACTTTCAAAGTAAAAGCACAATCCATCACAGTCGACATGGTTTCATTAAGGGTAAATCATGTTTGAATGATTTGCTTATTTTTTAAAAATGCGACAAGCAAGATGAAAAACTGGGATCCGAATGATGTTTTATATCTGGATTTTCAGAAGGCAATGCATAAAGTGCCTGACAAAAGATTAATAACAAATACAAGAGCACATGGGGTTAGGAAAATGTACTTGCTTGGCGAAAATATTGGCTAACCAATAGAAAATCATAAAATGGAAGTGCTGGCTTTGGACTGGGTTGGACAAGATCAAACATCACATGGCACCAGGTTATAGTCCAACGGGTTTATTTAAAACCACAAGCTTCCAGAGCGCTGCTCCTTCATCAGGTGTTAGAGAGAGAATACATTAATGAGGAATTTATGAGGAAAGATCAAAGGGTTGTACAACTCACGTGCATGAATTGATCACATCAAAGATGGCTCCTAAATCATTAATGGGTTAGAATGGAGATGAAGGTTTTGCTTGATTAATATGCAAATCCGAGAATTTATTTCAAATCACTGCGTGGAGACACCTTCAGGTATTATCGATGTAAAAGAGTTGACCCCTCCGGTCAGGCAATGTATTTTACGGTGAGGTCTTGTTTGGAGGCTGTCTGTGTTTTCTCCTGGATTCAGTCTGGGTTCATTTCCAAAGTAGGAGTTTATAAAATACCGCATTGACTGTCTGTATACAATTTATGCATCTTTGACAAAATATAATGTATCTGCAACTACAAATCGGAAAATGCAAATTCACCCCAGATTTACGTGTGTGCGTTTGTGTGCATGTGTGTGCGTGTGCATGTGTGTTTTCGTACACGTGGATATATGTGTTTGAGAGCGAGGTGGAGTGTCTGCGTGAGGGGGAGAGAGACAGGGTGTGCATACGTGTGAGACAGGGGAGTAGGGTGCGTGTGCATGTGAGAGAGAGGGAGTGTGTTAGTGTGCGGGGAGGAGATGGAGAGAATGCATGGGTGTATTTAAGGGGGAGAGGAGAGGATGCATGTATCCTTGATAAAATACAGACAGATTTGGCAGATTCACTTCCCCACACACATTCACACCATGGTTTCAGAGCTTCGCCTCTCTACAGCCTCGGTTCCATTTGTTGTTCATGTTACAGACCCAGATGCTGTCACTACACTCCCCTTACTCCATCCAGAGTTGGGTCACAAAATCCTCAGGTCTCCTAGAATGTCTGAGGCAGCTCACAGCACACCTTCCAGCGAACCATCCGCAGCACCTCCACTAACTTTTCAGTAACAGGAGGTAGTCAGAACCCCTCAGCTACAAGTTAGACGCCTGGTCCTTTACAATAATATCTGAGGGGCTTCCTCATGTTACTGACCACACGATCACCTGAGAGGGACAAACAGGCTTTCAGTGGACAGGCACAGACCAAGTTTCAAAGGCATATCTCAAAGCTGATAACATGTTGGGAAAATATGGATAAGGAGACAGGGAAGTGGGAGTAATTGGAGAAGTGAGACAATGTTGGGTCCAATCACAAGAATGGACACATTCATTATTGCCACATTCTTGCAAAATTATTGCCAGATCAGTTGAAATGGCTAGTTACTTCAACTTGTGAATCTGTCTCACAGAACTATCCCAGGCACCGTCTGCGTTTACATACAAGCCATGGAGTATCTGACTCAGATTTGCTTTGGCAGGTTTGAAGCTGAGAGAGTCAGCAGCAGATTATTGTCTTCATTAAGACTGTATTTCATAGCTCAAAGTTCAAATAGCAGATGGGATGAACCAGTGAAGTAGATTCTGCAGGTGTTGATAATTAAAATTAAAAATGGTCTGGATATGGTGTCCGTAATAAGTTCGTGGCTAAAGGGATCATCATAGATGTGACTCATCTGTTTCAGCCTCAGGTATTGACCAGAGGTGAGATGGAGTCAGAGGAAGGAAATGGAATTTGTAACCAGAACAGAAGATAGTGTCCTCCAAGCTTTCAATATTTAAGTATCAACGGCAGTGATACAATGAATCCTGGTTCATAGCTGAAATTGAGTAGTTCACCCCACAAGGCGCACTGTCAGAACTAAAGAAGGAGAGAAAGAATGAAACAAGTTCACTGTTGTTGTTCCTGGTGGTTTGGAGAGTGAATGTTTACAGAGTAGAGTAATTGAAAAGAACAGTAATGCAGTTACACATGGTTAATGCAAATAATAAATGGACAGTGAAACTTACCAGGGACTCCAACAATAGCCAGGATAGGATAATAAAAATATTGAATAATGTAAAGTGCATATTTGATCCGCGGTGATAATGGCCACCAATAATATGTAGAAAGAATTGAAACATAACCGGATAAACACCTGTCCATTGTTGGAACATTCCAGTTTATTGTTTTCAAATTCTAATCCATTGTTGGAACATTCCAGTTTAATGTTCTCAGATTCTGATCTCACTTCGCCTTCTCTCTGGACCTGCTGCTCCCTGTTAGTGCTGTCCGTGTTGCTCCCACTCATATCATAGGATGACATATTGAACAGAGCCCATTTATCATTAAAAGATGGACACCCTCCACTGGGATAATTATAACTCACTGAGATTGACATTAATCACAATCACCAAACAGATTCAGTTAACCAATTCCATATATCATGTTATACATCAAAATAAAAAGGGAGAATCTACTCAGTTTGAATACAATGGATAAGATTTGCTGAGGGATCGATTATAAATCTTTCAATCTTTTTAATCTTTCTTTCGGTATGTGGGAGCATTGCCGGAACACTGCTGGGTTGTATATGTTTTGCCCTGTTTCTTTAGAGGACAGGAATAAAATAACAGACGGCTGCAAAAGATGTCTGGTGGGGGAGTTTCTGGATAGCTTTCTGTAATGCTGCTCCTAGTTTGAAATGCCATGTTATCAAGTCATGCATAACCTTGAGACATCATTCAGATCATTGAAACTGCTGCTCAGAAATAGGGAAAAACAGGAGGCAGTCACTCAACTGCTCGAGACTGGGACACAGGAACAGGAGGCAGTCACCCCACTGATCGCGACCGGGACACAGGAACAGGAGGCAATCATTCAACTGCTCGAGTGAGGGACACAGTAACAGGAGGCAGTCATTCAACTGCTTGACGCTGGGACACAGGAACAGGAAGGATTCATTCAATTGCCCCAGACTGGGGCACAGGAAAAGGAGGCAGTCATTCAAATGCTCGAGACTGGCACACAGGAACAGGAGGCAGTCATTCAACTGTTCGAGACAGGGACACAGGAACAGGAGGTAGTCATTCAACTGCTTGAGGTTGGGACACAGGAAAAGGAGGCAGTCATTCAACTGTTCGAGACAGGGACACAGGAACAGGAGGCAGTCATTCAACTGCTTGAGGCTGGGACACAGGAATAGGAGGGAGTCACTCAACTGCTCAATACTGGGACACAGGAACAGGAGGCAGTCACTCAACCGCTCGATACTGGGACACAGGAACAGGAGGCAGTCACTCAACCGCTCGATACTGGTACACAGGAACAGGAGGCAGTCGCTCAACTGCTTGAGGCTGGGACTCAGGAACAGGAGGGAGTCATTCAACTGCTCGATACTGGTACACAGGAACAGGAGGCAGTCGCTCAACTGCTTGAGGCTGGGACTCAGGAACAGGAGGGAGTCATTCAACTGCTCGACACAGGGACAAAGGAACAGGAGGCAGTCACTCAACTGCTTGATACTGGGGCACAGGAACAGGAGGCAGTCACTCAGCTGCTGGATACTGGGACAGGGGGAAATCAGGGGGCGAGTGAGGTCCCAGAATCCTGCAGGAACACAAGGAGGTGACTCACACCCCATCAGTATGGGTCACTGGGAGAGAAGGGGAATTGTCTTGGTTCTGACAGAAATATCTGAATATGTTGAGTGAGTGAGCCTTTTAATCCTGCTCCAACCTTCTCTAAGACCATGGTTGATGTGATTGTGATTTCCTCATTCCAATTTACAAAGATTCCTCTCACTGCAGCCTCTGTTCCATTCGTTGTTCATGTTGCAGACCCAGAAGCTCTAACTGCAGCCCCCAGGACCCATCCAGAGTAGGTCACCAAAGCCTCCAGCCTTCCTGAATGTCCCACAGCAGCTTAAAGCACAGTCTCCAGGAAACCGTCCCCAACATTTCCACGCATGTTCCAAAATTAGAATTAAGTCAAATGTCACTCAAATGCAAGTAGGAAGCCTGGTCTCAATCAGTAGCAGCTGAGGGGATTCCTCATGTTACTGAGCACATGATCAGAAGAGAATGATTAACACAGGCGTTCAATGGATTGACACAGAGCAAGTTACAAAGATGTGCCTGAAAACTGCTGAAACCCCACTGTCCAACATCAAGCACAGGGCAGGATACTGTTAAGTCAAAGAAAATGCAAGCTATGCATTTTGAACATTGCTTCTAAGCTTCTTAATGTTGGAAGCTGATGCTCTCGAGTGAGCAACATGAAAGGCAAGAGGAAGATATGGGACAGTTATTCACATTAAAACTGGACAATTAAAATTGGATGAGAAAGTGAGGTCTGCAGATGCTGGAGATCAGAGCTGAAAATCAGAGCTGAAGATCAGAGCCGTTCCTGAAGAAGGGCTTATGCCCGAAACGTCGATTCTCCTGTTCCTTGGATGCTGACTGACCTGCTGTGCTTTACCAGCAACACATTTTCAATTAAAATTGGATGTCAAGGTTTAAATACCAACAGTTTAATTAGCAACAAATGGGAGGGATTTGGGAAATAGACAGAGAGAGAGAGAGACTCAGACACAGTGTTATGGGAGGATGTGTTCGCAGGTTTCAGAATGCTGAAGTGAAGGCATTTGGATGACATCTCACAGCATAAACTGATATTTCCGGGAATGAATAATTAATGGGATATTCGTGTGAGGTCAGACAGAGTCATAGAGTCTTGGAGATATGCAGCACGGAAACAGACCCTTCAGTCTAACTCGTCCATACCGATCAAATATCCCAAATTAAACGAGTCCTATTTACCAAATTTGGCCCATATCAATGTAAACCCTTCCTCTTCATGTACCCATTCAAATTTCTTTTCAATGCTGTAAGTGTAACAGCCTCCTCCATCTCCACTGGCAGCTCATTCCACACATGCACCACCCTCTGTTGGAAAAACTTGCTCCTTCGGTCATTTTTAAATCTTACCCCTCTCACTGGAAATCCATGCCCTCTAGTTTTGGGGAAAAGACCTCAGCGATTCATCCTATATATGCCCCTCACGCTCCAGGAAAAATAACCCCAACCTACTCACCCTCTCGCTTTAGCTAAATCCTGGAAACATCCTTGTAAATCTTTTCTGACTCCCTTCAAGATTCACAATATCTTTCCGATAGGAGGGAAACGCTAATTGAATGCAGTACTGCAAAAGTGGCCAAACTAGGTGCTGTACAGCAGCAACGTGACCTCCCAATTCATACAGTCAAAGCACTTGCCAGTAAAGGCAAGCATACCCCCAAATGCCTTCTTCACTATCCTATCTACCTAAGATTCTACTTTCAATAAATTACGAACCTGGATTCCATGGTTTCTTTGATCAGGAACACCCCGCAGGACCCCATTAATTGTATACGTCCTGCCCTGATTTGCATTTCCAAAATACATCACCTCACATTTATCTAGATTAAACACCATTTGCCGTGTCTCAGCACATCTGATCAAGGTAAACCTTCTTTACTGTCCACTAAACCATCAATTTTGGTGTCATCTGCAAACTTACCAACAATCACTGCTATGTTCACATCCAAATGATTTATATAAATCGTGAAAAGCAGTGGACCCAGCACTGATTTTTGTAAAACACCATTGGTCACAGACATCCTGTTGAAAAAGCAACCCTTCGCCACCACCTTCTGTCTCCTACCTTCGAGCCAATTTTATATCCATATGGCTAGTTCTCCCTGTATCCCATGTGAACTAAACTTGTTAACCAGTCTACTATGTGGAAATTTGTCAAATGTCTTACTAAAGTGCATATCGACAATGTGCACCTCTCGGCCTCCATGAATCATCTTAGTCACTTCTTCAAAAAGACTTAGTCAATTTAGTGAGACACGATTCCCCATGCTTCAAGCCATGTTGCCTATCCCTTGTCAGTCCTTGCCATTCAAAATACATGCAAACCTTGTGCCTCATAATCCTCACCAACAACTTGCACTCCACTGACGTCAGGCTCACTGGCTTTTCCTTACCATCGTTCTTAAATGATTTTAGTAATTGCACCAAGTTAGCAAATCTCCTATCTTCCAGTATCTAACCTGTGAAAATTGACAATACAAATATCTCAGCAAGGGACCCAAGAATCACTTCCCTCGTTCCCACAGAGTACACTTGATCAGATCCTGGGGATTTTCCCACCTTTATAGGCTTTGCGAAGTCCAGCATCTCCTCCTCTGCAATACCGACACTTTTCACGATATCACTGTTTATTTCCAAAGTTCTCTGGCTTCCATATCCTTCTCCACAGTCAAAATGCTTGTTTAGTGCCGCCTCCATCTCCGTGGTTTCGCACATCGGCAGCTTTGCTGATCTTTAAGTGGCCCAAAACTCTCCTGAGGTACTCTTTTGTCCTTAATGTACGTGTGGAGTACATTTGGATTATCCTTAACCCTATTTGCCAAAACTATCTCATGTCCCCAGCATGGCCTCCTTATGTCCCGCTTAAGTATACTCCTACTGGCTTTAGACTCACTAGACATTGACCTTAAATATGGGATTAAGAGGCTAATGACGATGATGAATCCATTTTCGATTTTTGGAAAAAAAAACATCTGGTTCGCTGATGTCCTTGAAGGAATGAAACTGCCACCCTCACCTGTCATTGGTTACATGTGACTCCAGACCAACAATAATGTGTTTGACTCTTAACTGCCCTCTGGGCAATTAGTGATGGCAATAAATGTAGGCCAAACCAGTGATACCCTCATCCCGTGAATAAATACTGAAAAAACCTCGATGCCTGCTCTCTCTATTTGACATATACTTCCCTATTATCCGTGACTAGAACCTCAATTTCTCCAGTCCTCCAGCATTCCTTATACCTACCAGCCTTATCCTATATCCAAACAGTGATATACTGTCTCTGTGCTCTTGATATCTCATTTTCTGAAGGCTTCCCTCTTCTCAGCTGGCCCAGTAACTGCGAATATCTGTCCCAATCCTGTTTGGAATTTCTTGCTAATATCATCTTCCTCCAATTTAGAACATTATCTTTTAGATCCATTTCATTCTTTTCCATCTCTATTTTAAAACTAATTATGATTATTTCTCCCAAAGTGCTTCCCCACTGATACCTCAGGCACCTGCTGTGCCTCATTTCCCAAGCGTAGGTCATGTTTAGCTTGTTCTCTGTGATGGAGAGCTAAGGATAAGCAACTGCAGCTTTGTAAATGGGAGTGAGATTAGCAATGTATTCGACTCATTGGATTGAATCTAACAATAGTTTGTCTCCGAGCCATTTTCACTCAGTGTGACAGAGGGATCGACTGCACAAAGCCGAGCTAGTTTCCTGATGCTATCTTATTGAACTCATCTCATTAACTACCCGCTCCGGCCCATGGTACTCACCATCGTCCGGATACCCCTCGATATTCCGTTATCCCTGGCACTGGTGCCATCTTTAAAAGCCCAATGGGCACACGGTTGAGCTTTCTCCGTTTGGAACTGCCCTGCACACTTTACCCCGAGCATGGCAGATAACGGGGCAATTACACCACGGTTTGTCGGCAGGGGCACGGAGGTCCTGGTGGATGGGCTATTACTGAGGGGGACCATTCCCTTCCCAGAGGAGGCCACACCACCAGACGACGGAGCATGGTCTGAGCTCACCACCCAGCTCAGTGCAGTATCTGCAGTCTGAAGAAATGCCCAGCAATGCAGGACAAGCATCAATAACCTTCCCTGCTCTGTCCGGATAAGAGTCACTGTATTCTCTCTGCTCCCTCACACTCACTTTATATCTTTTGCAGCAGCGACCCCCGAACAAGACTCATGCTTCACCACTCTCACTGCTGCATGCAGTACCTTCCCCAGCCTCTCTCTCTCGTCCCCTCTCTAGACCCTCACAATCCCCTCCCAAAACTAATAACACTGCATTAATACAGCACTGTGGACTCCCTCCAGGCGCCTCACCATATCTGCCCCCACTTACACCAGCACTGACAGCAGGGCCACCCACTCTTACCCTCATTCCCTTCCCTTCTCCATTGCAGACCAAACAGCCTGGAATAGGACAGAAATGACCAAGTCGGGTGGTGGAGTGCCTGACATCCATTCCCTCTGCACCCCCTTTCACCTGCCATGTGGGGAGGACCCTGGTACGAGCCGGAGAGGACTGGGATGCCGCGTAAGGAGATTCTGAACCATCCACCTCCCATCAACCGAGTAAGGAGCTATGTTCAGTGATGGGCAATTCTCACTTTAAACCCATTGGCAGTTCCCTTTTCCCCGGCACAACTTAGAAGCCGTGGCCCTGATGCCATTTCCCTTTTGTGTTGAGCTGATACAAATAGAGTCCCCACGGTTTCGGTGGGGAGGAGGATGGACTCACAACACACCATGTCCACCACCTCCCTGGAAGAGAGCAAGGAGACTCCCTCCTCCTGTAAACAGCTCAAGTACTGAAACTAATCTGTGAGATTTACTGCTACCCCTACTTGTCCTGACATATTCAATAATCTGTGCTCGTATACATCCAGCACCCTCTGCTCTTGCACCTCCTTTATAACGGTACAGCCTGTTTAATATTGCCTTCCTACCAAAGAGCATCATCTCACACTGTTCTGAAATGATCGGCATCTGCTATACACCTGAACACTAGACCAAAATATGACTTTCCTGTTGGGGTTCCACACCGTCCTCAACAAACATTACAAATCTTCCAGGTTTGATATCTACAAACATTGAAATTGTCCTACAGTCACACTCCACATAGAAATACTGACACACACCAGAAGAACAACTGAAATATTGACAAGGTTATCATGGAGCGAGAGAAATACTGACACACTCTCCATGTCTGTGTTATTGTCAATGTATAGCAAGTGCCTCTCTGTGTCTGTATTCGTGCGTGTATCTGTGTGGGGCAGGTCTGGCAGTCTCTGTGGTGTTTAAAGTGATGTAATATCCCCCGATATGAGTAATGAGTAAGGACCACTCGATGTAAAACTTCAACTTTCATTTCTGTCCAAAGATACTTCCAGAGCTGCTGGGCTTTCTGTTATTGTCAATCTCTCTTGCACTCGGAGAAAGTGAGGACTGCATATGCTGGAGATCAGAGCTGAAAGATGTGTTACTGGAAAAGCGAAGCAGGTCAGGCAGCATCGAAGAAGCAGGAGAATCGACGTTTCGGGCATAAGCCTGATGCCTGAAGAAGTCTCTGTTGCACCCCAAACCCCATGCCTCACCCCCACGTCACTGTAAGCGTGGTGGTAAAGTATGTAAACCATCAGGGATTCAGTTTGGGAGGGAGAGAGGGAGGGCAGCAGCACACAGCAGAATCCAATCTACACTTTTATTGCAACACACACACACACACACACACACGTATTGTCATTGTACGGAAGCCCTCAGAGTGGAACATGTTCATGTGCAGAAATGTCTGCGCTCCTTCTGCAATGTGGAAATGGTTTGTCACTCGGTAGTATTTCCAACACACAGTGTACTCATTAAAGCATATTTCCATTGCAATTATATCCAAGCAAATCCGATTGAGCCACATTGCAAGGCAATGAGATTAATTTTAATGCACTTCCTGTAACTTGGAATTTTTAATGTTTTACTCTTACAAGTAATCTTATATGTGAGAAAGAATCGACAAGACCTAAACCAGACCAGCAGAGTGTGTGCTTGTATCACTTCATACAAAAGAGTGAAAGGGAGAGGAAGAGAGAGTGGTTTTGACCCCGTTTCAGTGATTCACACCAAAAACAACAAGATTTCCCATTGCACAGAGATCCACACACTAATGCAGGGACACAGGTAACAATCACAGAGAGATAGACATGAACACAGTGGTACACAGCGACATATAGACAAACGAATAGACACGCGAATAGACAAACACCAACAGAAACGTGCAGATACATACTTGGGTTATGTAAATACACATAGACTCATCGAGTTATACAGGGTTTTTGCAAACAGACCTATCGGTACATACAATCGATGCAGGCAATAATTCCAAACTAAACCAGTCCCATCTGCCTGCGCTTGGCCCACATTTGTCCAAACGTTCACTTATCCTTGTACTTAGTCAAATGCATTTTAAATGCTGTAGGTTTACCCACAATCCATCACTTCCTCAGGCAGTTCACTCTCTACACGAACCACATGCTGTGTAAAAAATTCCTTTCGGGTCCTGATCAGGTGGACACAATAACTCTGTAGGAAGCTAAGGATGTGATTGCAGGCCCCTTGCTGAGATTTTTTTTCATCAATAGCCACAGGTGAGATGCTGAACGTCATGAGTTTGACTAAAGTTGTGTTATTAAACAAAATGGAAAGGAAGAGCTAGGGAACTATAAATTGGCGAGCCTGATATCAGTGATAGGCACGTTGTTGGAGGCAATCATGAGGTGGAGGATTTAGATGTATTTGGAAAGACAAAGACTGATTATGGACAGGCAGTTGTGAGGACTGCAGATGCTGGTGCTAGAAAATCACAGCAGGTCAGGCAGCATATGAGGAGCAGGATAATCGAGGTTTTGGGCAAAAGCGCTTTATTAGGATAGTCAAATGGGGTTGTGCCTGGATAATCATGTCTCACGAACTTGATTATTTCTTGGCGAGAAGTAACGGAGAGGATTAATGAGGGCTGAACGCTGGATGTGATCTATATTGAATTCAGTTAGGCATTCGACAAGGTTCCGCATGGGAGACTGGTTAGCAAAGTTGGGTCACATGGAATACAGGGGGAATATGCCAGTTGGATACAGAATTGGCTTAAAAGTAGAGGACAGAGGATTGTAGTGGAGGGTTGTTTTTCAGACTGGAGGCCTGAGACCAGTGGAGTACCACAAGAATCGGTGCTGGTTCTGCTACTTTTCATCATGTATATAAATGGTTTGGATATGAACATCGGAGGTATAGTTCGTAAGTTTACAGATGACACCAAAATTGGAGGTATAATGACCAACAAATAATGGTACCACAGATTACGACGGGATCTTGATCAGATGGGCCAATGGACTGAGGAGTGGCAGGCAGAGTTTAATTTAGATAAATGTGAGATGCTGCATATGGGAAAGGCAAATCAGGGCAGGACTTATACACTTAATAGTAAAGTCATGGGGAGTGGTGCTGAACAAAGTGACCTCAGAGTACAGGTTTATAGTTCCTTGAAAGTTGATTTGCAGGTAGATAGAATAGTGAAGAAAGTATTTGGTATGTTATTGGTCAGTGCATTGTGTATATGAGTTAGGAGACTGGATTACGTCTGTACAGGACATTGGTTAGACCACTTTTAGAATAATATATGCAATTCTAATCTACCTGCTGTAGGAAGGATGTTGTGAAACTTGATAGGTTTCAGATAGGGTTTACAACAATGTTGCCAGGATTGGAGTGTTTGAGGTACAGGAAGAGGCTGAATAGGCTGGGGCTGTTTTCCCTGGAGCATCAGAGGATGAGGGTTGACGTTAGATGTTATTAAAATCATGGGTGCAATGTTTAGAGTGAATAGACAAGGTCTTTTCCCTAGGGTAATGCAGTCAAAAACAAGACGGTCAAAGTTTAAGGTGTGATGGGAAAGACATAAAAGGATCCAATGAGCAACATCTTCATTTAGCGGGTGATTGTGAGTAATGAGCTGCCAGAGGAAGGTGTGGAAGCTGGCACAATTACAACATTTAAAAGGCATATGGATGAGCAGATGAATGGGAATGGTTCAGGTAGAAATGGGCCAAATGCTGGCAAATGGGAGGAGATTAATTTTGGCTATCTGGTCTGCATGGACGTATTGGACCAAAGGGCCTGTTTCTATCCTATACAGCTCTATGACGCTATGTCTTTTTAGAAACGTGCTCCTCTTATCTTAAAACAATCCCCCACTCAGACAAAAGGCACCTACGATTCAACATTATCGATACCCCTCATGATAATGTAAACCTCTATAAGTTGCCTCTCAGCCTCCGGCGCTCCAGTAGATAATGTCCGAGTTTATCTAGCCTGTCCTTAAAATTCAAACACTCCATTCCCAGCAACATCCTGATACATCTCTTCTGAACTGTCCCGAACTTGATAATATCCTTTATATAACAGGGCGACCAGAACTGCACACAGTCCTCCAGGACATGCTCACGAATGTCCTGTGTAACCTGAACATACCGCCCAAATCCTGCACTCAAAGGACCGTCCACTGCTATTTGTCATGTATATAAATGATTTGGATGAGATATAGTTAGTAAATTTGCAGGTGATACCAAAATTGGAAATGTAGTGGACAATGAAGAAGGTTACCTCAGAGTAAAATGGTTTCTTGATCAGATGGGCCAATGGATTCAGGAATGGCAGTTGGAGTTATATTTAGATAAATGTGAGGTGCTGCATTTTGGAAAAGCAAATCAGAGCAGGACGCATACACTAAATGCCCCTGAGGTCCCTTTAAAATCTTTCCCCTCTCACCCTTAGTCCACAACGAGACGGCATAGGTTTAGGGTGAGAGGGGAAAGATGTAAAAGGGACCTCAGGGGCATTATTTTGCACAGAGGATGGTGCGCGTATGGAATGAGTTGCCAGAGGAAGTAATGGAAGCTGGTAAAACTAAAGTATTTAAAAGACATCCGGATGAGTATATGAATAAGAAGGGTTCAGAGGGATATGGGCAACATGTTGGCAAATTTACCGAGATTAGGTTAAGATATCTGGTCGGCATGGACGAGTTGGACCGGAGGGTCTGTTTCTGCGCAGTACATCTCTATGATTCTATGTGTCTATAATGAAGGCCAGCAAGCGAACACCTTCATAACCACCCTGTCTACACATGATGCAAACTTCAAAGAGTTATGCCTGAAACCCTAGGTCTTCTGTTCTGCAACACTACCATTGGCTCGACTTTTCATTGTATATGTGTTTTCTTTGTTTTACCAAAGTTCAATTTATCTTGCATTTATCAACATTATACTCCATCTGCCATTCCTTAGCCCAGTGAGTGATAGTACTTGGGAAGAAAGGCTGGAAAGTAATCAGCCATCT
This sequence comes from Chiloscyllium plagiosum, assembly GCF_004010195.1. Classification (NCBI taxonomy): domain Eukaryota; kingdom Metazoa; phylum Chordata; class Chondrichthyes; order Orectolobiformes; family Hemiscylliidae; genus Chiloscyllium; species Chiloscyllium plagiosum. The sequence continues at coordinate 73,655,419 of NC_057725.1, read as the reverse complement.
GTATCATTTAATGGTTTTAGGAAGAAGGCAGTCACACGTTAGAGGTGGGAACCAGTGATCGGCGTTTGAGGCCAGAAAGTATGCTCTGTCTTTGTCTCTGATGTTCAGTGTTGATATCTATTCGAGATCCTTCATAGTGCAGAGTGTATCTGCAGGATTTGAATCCCTCATATTGCAGACTACAGATAATAGTCATTTAAAGTGGAAATAATAGCCAAGTATTTAAAGATGTTCATAGTTTCTCTCGAATGCAGAGCACATAAACACGACATCCTACAATTGAGGCAAGTACCTTGCATTTTTTAAACAATGTTATTATTCTCACTGTGTTATTCAGTAAAGTGAACCAGATTTCAATGAATCCAAGCTGGCACTTAAAATTAAAAATTTGGGCATGGTTTAGGTCTTGTGTAGTCAGTAGTGTCCCTACCTCTGATGCAGAGCTCTGGATTCTATTCCAATTCCTGAATTTGTCTGAACGTGTCCCTAGCTCGAGACCAGACAGTCTGGATTTAGGTGCAGATATGTGTCACAGCATGTCAGAACAGGCTGATGAACAAACACACAGGAGAATAATAATGGAAGTTTAGGGACTCTTATGGAGTAGTGGTAGGGTCCCTATCTCTGGCCGCAAAGCTCTGGGTTCAAATCCTCCTAGAGGTGTTTTATAATATGTGTGAACACGTTGACTAAAATGAGTTTAGAATTGTGATTTGATCGAGATGGAAGAGGTTTCAGTATTCAATTACAGAATTTAAGCCCTGGATGACTGAAACCACAGGCCCTGAGTTGGAGTCACATTTGCACTTTGTAGAGGTTTTTAAATTCATGAAGGGCATGGATAGAGTGAGTAGTCAGATCTTTTCCCCATGTTTGGAAGTCCAAAATTGGAAGGCATAGATTTAATATGAGAGGGGAAAGATTTGAAATGGAGCTCAGGGGCAACTTTTTGACTCATAAAGTGGAGCATGTGTATAATGAACTGCCGGAGGAAGTGATGGAGCTTGGTATAATTACAACATTTAAAAGACATCCAAATAGGTATATTAATAGGAAGGATTTAGAAGGATATGGGCAAATTGCTTGCAAATAGATCAGATTTTCTACAGTGTTGAAACAGGTCTTTTTGCCCAACAAGTCAACACCAACCCTCTGAAGAGTTACCCACCCAGAACCATCTACCCACATTTACCCTTGGCCAATTCACCCAATCTGCACATCTTTGGACTGTGGGAGGAAACCAATGCAGACACAGGGAGAATGTGCAAACTCCACACAGTCAGTCACCCTGGTAATATGAGGCAACAGTGAGCTGTTCAGTCCAGAAGCAGTTTGGAGTTCAGCTGTGCGGACAGTCTCTCTATCTCTCTCTGTCTCTGTCTCTCTCTCTCTGTCTCTCTCTGTCTCTGTCTGTCTCTCTCTCTCTCTCTGTCACTTTCTGTCTCTCTGTCTCTCTCTCTCTCTGTCTCACTCTCCTTGTGCCCTTCTAACGTCAACCGGTAAGTATATGTTCCACTTTTCCCGTTTTTACGGGGGGTTTACTTATTGGGACTGCTGTGTACATTCAGAACACCTGATTAAGTCTAGCTTGAACAGATTGAGTTCTGTAGGGTTCTTTATTCTGTACTTTGTCTTTCATTGTGTAATTTTGTGAATTATTTTTTGTCTATTTTAAAATCTGATAGTCAACCTAGCTGGGTTACTCTGGGTAATTTTCACTGTGCACTTACTGAATCAAATTGCAAAGTTATGGTCTCCGCCGCCTGCTTCAGAATGTTTTGAGTGCGCTGGCCTAGTCCATAACAACAGGCCTCCAGTCCGAAAAACAACTCTCCTCAATAATGCTGTCTCCTGCTATTAGGCAAACACACACACACACGTGCACAGACCCACGCGCACAAACACACAGAGATACAGACACATACACAGAGACACACACAGGCAGACACACACACACACAGACACACGCACAGATTCAGACACATGCACAGAGACACACATACGCACACAGACACACATACACAGATACATACGCACAAAGACACGCACACAGCGTCACACAGACACATGCACACGCACAGACACACACAGAGACAACACATGCACGCAGACACACACGGATACACAAAGAGACACACACAAAGTCATATACACACACGCTCATACATGCGTACACACACACACAGACACATTAGCGTCTTTAGGACATAACTAGCTAAGTTATGCTTAAAGATGGGATCAAGGCTTGTTGTGAGAAGGCAGGCGAATTGGGCTGAAAAACATGTCAGCCATGATCAATAGCTCAGTAGACTGGGTGGGCCAAATGGTCTTTTTTTCTGCTCTACCTTTTTACAGTCTATGGTACATGCATTTGTCTGTGTTTGTGCGTATACTTGTATGTGCATGTGTCTATGTGTGTATCTGTGTTTTTGTGTCTTTGTTTGAGTGTGTCTGTGTGTACATGTCTGTGTGTGTGAGTGTGTCAGAGCGTGTGTGTTTGAGTGTGTCTGTATTTGAGTGTGCCTGAGTGTGTTTGTCTGTGTATGTATGTGTGTGTGTGTGTGTGTGTGTGTATGTTTGTGCTCCTCAGTATTTTCAAAAATGGAAATATCAATGTACATGTTTGTAATTTCTATTCTGTTTGACACTCACATTTCCATCATAGTTGGAGGCAATTTGTTTTCGTCATGATTTTGTTATTTTAACAAATGACGGAAATTAACCTGACCTCTTCCAAGGATGACCCTGACCCAATGTGACACCTATTTCATTGGCCATATCATCAACCTGGTTACACCGATAATTTGCTGTGACCAATGAAGGAGTAGCTGTAGAAAAGAAAACAGTTACCAAACAACCCAAGGAACTCTGGACCAGTGAGCCAGACATCAGTGGTGGGTGAGTTGTTTGAGGGGTTTCTGAGGGATAGCCAATTGCATGCATTTTCAAAGGCAAGGATTGATTGGGGATAGTCACCATGGCTTTTTGCATGAGAAATCGTGTAGCACTGATTTGGCTGAGTTTGCTAAAGCAGATTGATGACGGCAGTGTTGTAGATGTTTTCTATACAGACTAGAACAAGTTGTTCGACAAGATTCTAAATATTAGTCAAGTTAGTAGGGTTAGGTCACGTGTGGTTCCTTCTTCCACACTGCATCACCTCATATTTATCAGGTTTGCATTCCATTGCCATTGATCTGCCCATCTGACCATTCCATTTGTATCTTCATGTAAAATAAAACCTTCTTCCTCACTGCCAACCACCTGGCCAATCTTTGTATCAAACATAAAATAACTTATTACAGTCGCCCCCCCCCCTCCCCCACCCCCCACTCCCCCCTCCACATTCACATCTGAATCATTTCTGAATACCACAAATAATAAGATACACTGCACTGCTCGCTATGGTACACCAACAGACACTGGTCTATCTCCACCACCTTTCCAGTAATTGGGAACACATCTCTGTTCTCTAGACCTCTGGCATTTTCTTTGCGGTCAGATTCGTCTTAAACATTTAGGTCAGATCATTTCCACTCTTGTCTCCAACAGCATCCTGAGATACAACTCATCTGGACTTTACATGATCCAAAACCATCAATCCCAACTTGCATATTATATCAATCTGTTTGAGAGCTTCACAATGCATCTTGAATTCTCTACATGCCTCCTCCTTCTCCCAAGTAAAGCAGATGTGAAGCTCTTGTGTCACAATCGATCAATGTTCACCAGCTTCACACACAGATAGCCCCCTTGGTTTCGAAATTGTTTCCTAGTTATTCTGTTCTGATTAATCTTTTTGTAGAATATCTTGGGATTTCGCCCTAACCTTTCCTGCTGCACCTCTCCATGCCCCTGTGTTAGTCAATCTGCTGAGCGTGAATTTTCTAAGATCCCATGAGATCACCTCTCATTCTTTGAAACAGTACATGACACAGGTATAATCTCATCCGCACTGCATGCAGTCTGTGCAGAACGTCTTTACTTCGATATTCCAATTTCCTTTAAATGAAGGCCAACTTCACTTCTATCTTTCCATTTCCAAATGTCCCTCCTGATCTGCGTTGGTTTAATTTTATTTACTATTCACGTTCTGAGCTCTTAAACATCCACCTGAATATCCAACTATATCACATCCAATAGTTGTCCATTGTCTCCATCTACAAGAAACATCTTCAAACCATTTCAGAAACACTTTGTTAATAGTGATTATTCGGGGGAGATCCAAGATGGCGGCGATCCAGTAGGTCTGCCCTGCTAAGCTCTGCACCAGAACCCAGACAAGGTGGTGCGTTCATCCTCTATTTATTGTGGTAAACATCGATCGCTTTTGATCCCCAGTATTGCTCTCTGCCATTTTAAGTGAGTAAGGAAAATAACTAAGGGAAAATGACCACGAGGATCACTACCAGCAGGGCATTGCAGCTTTGGATACGCCCGCGGCTGTAATGTCGGCCTCCTCGAGCACCCCAAGCAACTTATTTGTGGAGCAGAGCCTGGTCTCGGAGTGCAGGAGCCTGCGAGAGAAGATTGATTCAGCAATGGAGGAGAACTGAACCATGCTCGAACTGATCTCAGCCAAGCTGCAGAAGCATGACCAGGAAATATAGAGTCTCGGGCCACAAGTCGTGGAGGTGGAAGAGGTAACCACGGCTTTATAAACCATGGCAGAATCCTCAGCGGGTTGGGTCCAAGCGCTGGAATATTAGGTACAGGCCTCAGTACAGCAGGTAGAGGACCTCGAAAATCAGAGCCGTCAGAAGAACATCAGCCTGGTCGGGCTGCAGGAACGAGAACAAGGAAGTCAGCTCGTCAGCTTCTTGGAACAATGGCTCACACAATTTTTGAAGCTGGAAGTCAGGGCAGAGTGGGTGCGGGTCGAGCGGGCCCAATGGGTCGCAGTTTGCAGGCCCGAATCAGACCAGCATCCCTGCCTGGTCCTAGTGCAACTCCAGCACGATAGAGAAAACAGGTGCTGGAAGCTTCTCGAGCTTTGCAGAAAGACCCATAGGCTGTGATCTACAAAGGATCACGAATTATGTTTTTTCCAAAACCTTTCTATGGCTGTGATCCACAAGAGGCAAACCTTTGATAAGGCAAAAAAGAGCCTGAGGTACGTGAATATTCTGTACTGAGTAAGATATCCAGCAATATTACTTTTCAGGCATGGAGGTTCTGTGTTTAATTTTGACTCACTAGAAAACGCAAAGGACTTCCTGTACACAGTAAAATAGACTGCTGGTTCAAATAATATGGACAATTGTGTTCTTTTTGTTTTCTCTGGGGTTTGCCTGGTTTACCTCGTTTTGGTTCTTTTTTAGTATGTGGAGATTCCATTTTTCCTTTTTCTCTCTCCTCTTTTCTTCCTCCCCTCCCATTTTCCTTTGTTTTTTTCTATCATTTGCTTTTCGTTTCTCTCTCTTAGTACGGAATGGGAAAGGGGCTTGGGGGAGGTGGGGTGGTTACATTTTGTTTCACCAGGACTGCCTCTGCTGAAAGTATGGATGGGACGGGGTTGAATGCCAACTTTTGGATTTTCTTGTAGGACCCGTGTAACGTTTTTTTTAATTTTGTTTTGTCCGGGTTTGGAGTGGCTTCAGCTAGGAGGAGCCATGGGGTTTAAGTGGGTAGTATGAGCGTCCGCTGTGAGCAAGAGGAAAAGTCTCTGCTTATTTGTGTTGGTTCATGGTAGGAGTAGTTGTTAATAGTTTTGATTTGGTTGTTTTTATAGTTATATTTTCAAGTTTAAAAGAACTGTTTACAGCTTTCACTCGGCGCGCTATAAATGGGGTTCTTCTCCCAGTGGGTCTTGGGCTTATTCGGATGGTTATGGCTAACCGCTCGTTTAAATGGTGCACCTGGAATGTTAAAGAGGGCCATTCACTGATGAAGAGAAAAAAATACGTTCAAGCCTTAAAAAGGAAATGGTTGATGTAGCCTTGCTGCAAGAAACACATCTGACTGATAAAGAGCATTTAAAGTTCCAGCAGGGAAGGTTCAGCCGGGTGTTTTTTCATCATTTAATTCAACTAGTAGAGGAGTAGCTATACTCATTCATAAGAACCTTCCACTTCAGTTGTTTGACCAAATTAAGAATGAATGTGGGTGGTCTCTGATCCTTAAAGCTTTAATACATGGAGAGGAAAACTGGACCTTGAATAATATTCCCCACAGCACACCCCCTCAAATTTCAATTAGATGCAACTCTCCAGGTTGATGATCCTTGGGGCACGTCATACAATTAAGGGGAGACTTTAACTGATGTATGGACTCCGAGGTGGATAGGATGTCGAGGGGTTTCGCGGGTATTTCCCCGCCACCCAGGCAGCTAGTGGACCTGAACAGGTAGCTGGCTTGGTGGATCTGTGAGATGTCTTCACCCTGAAGATAGGGATTTCACCTTTTTTTTCTAACCCACATAAATGCTATACTGGGATTGACATGTTGTTTGCCCCCATTGGTCTTTTTAAATTCGGTGCTGTCCTGTGGAATTGGGAACATAGCCATTTCTGATCATGTGGTCAGAATGGAGGTCAAGGATGGTGGCGATGGGACAGGCTCACGGCACTGTCACGTGGATCCTTTCCTCCTGAAGGATAGCAAATTCATTGAGTATTTTTCGGGGGAATTTAAATTTTTGTCACATTTGCTTGTATACGGCCAGTAATCTGACGGTGCTATGGGAGACTGCCAAAGCCAATACAAGGGAATTGATTATTTCTTATCTGGTGACTCAGAAGCGGCAGAAGGGAGAACAGCAGCGAATGCTTGAGGCTTGGCTGAAGAGAGCCATATTTTGTCAGACTTTTTATAACTTAATTGCAACAGATTACAGCCCTCCGGACTGCTCAGAATGCTGCTCTCGCCCAGAGAGCAAAGAGAGAGATTTCTTTTGCGAAACAGAAGGTATTCGAGCATGGTGATAACCAAGTAGATATTAGGCCAGAAAGAAGATTGCTGCTATTATCACCCACGATCCCAAAAAAAATTAATGCAGAGTTCAGGAAGTTCTACTCCGGGTTGTTCCAGATAGCGGGCTGGGAGGACTGTTGGCGACGATAGAGTCCTTTATTAAGACCTTGGACCTCCTAGGTGTAAGTTCAGAGCAGGCGTCTCTTCAGAATGCACCTCTGATAATCCGAAAGATACAGGAGACAATGAGGCAGCTTCAGAGTGGTAAAGCCCCCGGCACAGATGGATTTTCGGAGTGAGGTTTAGAAAGAGTTCATAGACATGCTGGCTGGGCCAATGTTGAATATGTAAAATTTTTCGAAAAGTAAGGACTGCCTCCCATCCTCTCTGAGAGAAGCAAATATTTATCTTATTCTCAAGAGAGGGAAAGTCCCAGAGGATTGCACTTGGTATATGCCCCTATATCATTATTAAACGTGGACTTGAAAATTTTGTCGAAAATGCTGGCTTTGAAGGCCCATTGTTAAAGAGGCCCATTGTTATTAGGGGCCGTAGGTCCTCTGATAATATTAGAAGAGTGCTAAATATGGTTCCAGCAAGGTTCAATTCCAGGCTCGGTAGTCTCCCTGGATGCAGAGAAAGCACTTGACCGGATGGAGTGGATGTGCACATTTTATGTCCTTGAATGGTTTGATCTTAGATGGGTATTCGCTAGGTGGGTGGCAGTGTTATCTAGTGACCCGAAAGCAGTGGATTTCACTAATGGCATAAGGTCTGACAACTTTAGCATTGACAGCGGTAGCCAACGAAGTTACCCCCTTCACCGTTACCATTTGCATTAATGATTGCGCCATTGTCAGAAGCTATCCGGAACGACGCCAATGTCACTGCCATGGAGGTAGGATCAGGAAGGCATAAGATCACCCTTTAAGTAGATAGCGTTCCTCTCTTTCTAACTAACCCAATTGCATCTGTGTCCTGTTTCATACAAATGATTAATTTATTTGGATCTTTCTCAGGGTATAAAATTAATTTTATGAAATCAGAGACCATCCCTGTTGGGGGTCTTATCAGAGTACCCGACCTTAGCGTGGAATCTGATTCCCTTCCAGATGGTCAGAAGGAGGTTTAGGTATTTTTTTATCATCCAAGCCTTCGATCAAATCTCTAAAGCTAACTTCATGCAGTTGCTAGAGAAGATAAGACAGAATCTTCCAATATCCTGCTTGAGTTAGCTCTGGTTACAATGAATGTCCTTCTTTGTTTATGATACCCCATGCCAATGCTCCCTTTGATGCTGCCCAGGCAGGCTATGGAGGCTTAACAGTTGCCTTTGATCTTTCATCTGGCGTCACAGTTGGTCTCCTATTAAGCTGGACAAATTGCAGCTTCCATAGTGAATGGGGGCGTTTCAATTTTCTGTACTTTAAGAAATGCCAACTAAGTTCCTTGCTATCCGATGTGGCTGATTGGGCTTGTCAGGACCCATGGCCAACTTGGCTGGACATCGCGGTCTTCCAGGCAAAATGTCCCCTCATTAATCTGTTGTTCATGAACAAGATGAGGACTGTTATGGAGAATTGCAGAAACCGATTATCCTTAACACAGTGAAAGCATGGGGAATGATGTGAAAGTTGAGGGCTCACAAAACAACAAAAACTCCGATGTGGCTGATTGGGCTTGTCAGGACCCATGGTCAACTTGGCTGGACATCGCGGTCTTCCAGGCAAAATGTCCCCTCAGTAATCTGTTGTTCATGGACAAGATGAGGATTGTTATGGAGAATTGCAGAAACCGATTATCCTTAACACAGTGAAAGCATGGGGAATGATGTGAAAGTTGAGGGCACTTCACAAAACAAAAACTTCGGCTTTCCCTCCCATTGTAGGATTGGTAGGATTCCAGCCGGGATTGATGGATTCTGGCTTTAGGCTCTGGGAGTCCAGATGAGTTTCCTGTTTGGGAGAATTTTTTGACGGGGAGGTCATGATGAATTTTGAGCAACTGAGCCAGGAATATGAGGTATCTGGGAGGGACCTCTTTTGTTACTTTCAGCTTCAGGACATTATACAGAAAAAGACTACATTAATGGTTAGTCTATGTAAGTCAGATATGGAGACGAGACTGCTTCAGTCCACGGGCAATCTCTCGGCCAGGGCCTTATGTCATCTATTAGGAAATAGTGACTCGAAGAACATTGACCCTGTTACACCAGAACAGGAAGAAGTTATTCAGTCCCTGTAGCCTGACATACAGTTACAGGAGGAGGCCAGTCAGCTCCTCGAGTGAATAACACTGGGCACAGAGTAGGCCATGCAGCACCAGTACCCTGTTATGAAGCAATAAGATGAGTCTATTCATCCTCCTCAAGTCTTAATATAGGAACTGGAACAGGTCACACAGAGATTGGAGGTTTGTGCACTGGGATACCAGGAGGACATTCAGTCCCATTGAGCCTCTTGCACGGGAATTGGAGAAGGATGCAAACTATACGAGACTTCTTATGGGAAAGGAGCAAGAAGTTTACCTCACGTGTCTGGTGTATGGGAACAGAAGAAGGCCAATCATTCCCTCAGTCCTATATCAGGGATGCAATAGAGACTGTTCAGTATCTCCAACCTGTGATGGAGGAATATGAGAAGGTTTTTTCAGCCTCTCAAACTGTTACACAGCAACAGGAAGATTGTATTTGCCCTCATGACTCTTACGCATCAACAGGAGGAGGACAGGCAGACCATTGAGATGATGATATGAAACACCAGACATCAGCCCATCGCTTTTGTGCAAAAGGAAGAGAATAAGTCCATGCAGCGACTCAGACCTCCAACAGAGCAATCAGAGAAAGTCATTTCACGCCATGTGCCAATTATATAGAATTGGACCGAACAATGAGATTATAGAGAGGTAAGAATTTAGAAGTATTACCTTCGCGATGGAATATAGAGTAGTGAGAAAACTGTTGAAATTTAAGAAATATTGTCAAAGTCGATTATTCAGGAATTAACGACAAGAAAATTGAAAAGTAAAACCACAATCCAGCAGAATCAACATAATTTTACAAAGATGAATTGTGTTTCAATTATTTGATTGAGCGTTTTCAAGATGTGATAAACAATCTGGATAATGGGGATGCTAGAGATGAAATATTTGGACTTCGGGAAGGCATTGAATAGCTGTGCACAAATCATAAATCTGCAGAAGAAGATCGTTTACGATTAAAAGTAATTTTTCAGCTTGGATACAGGCTTGGTAAAGCAACAAAATGCAGTGAGATGGAAAAAATATGGGTCATTTTCTGTTTGGCAAAATTCAACTTTTAGGAAACCATATGTCTTGTTCCCCAGGCCCCAACTATTTACAATCTATAGTCTTAAGTACTTCAGAGGATAGAACATGTTATAACCAAATTAACAGATGACACTAACTCAGGTGAGAAATTGCAATGAAGATGCAAGAAATTAGAAAATATATATGGATAGGTTGGGGCAACATTTGACAGAAGAAACTGAACAACGAAAAGTATGAGTGTATCCGTTTGAATCAGTGTAGCAGAAAGGCAAATTATTATCCAAATGGAGAGAGACTTCAGAATGATTAGGTGCAGAGAGATCTGGCTGCCCGCTTCCATTCTACAGAATACCCCGATGTAGGTACAGCAGATAATGAGAAAGGCAAGTGCAACTTTGGCATTTATTTCTTAAACAATGGATTATAAAGGGAGGGAGGTGTGAGATCACAACTGAGTACTGTGTACAGTCTTGGTGTCCTCACTGTAGGAGGGATGTATTTGCCATGGAAGCAGTTCAGAAGTGGTTTATTCGATTGACTCCAGAGATGAAGAGCTTGTCCTCTGAAGAGAGATAGAAAAATAAGAGATGTCAGAGGTCTGGACGATGTTAAAAGTGATTGACAATGTAGATGTGAAGTTGGTATTTCCTCATGTGGTACAATCTCGAACGATCCTAAAACCATAGTTTTAGTATGAGGTGGGGGAGAATTTAAACAGGGGTGAGGAGAACCTACTTCTTTCAAAGGGTTGGGAATCTGTGTAATTCACTGCCCCAGAGTGCAGTAGGTGCTGGGATATAGAGTAACTGAAGGAATATGGAGAGCGGACAGGAACGTGGAACTGAGGACGCAATGGCATCAGCCATGATTGTATTCAATGACAGAACAGGCCGGAGGAGCTGGATGATTCCTTGTTCATAGACCTTTGAATGTGTTGCACACACATGGGGAAGGACTGGTTCTTAGACAGGAAACAGGCATTCAGGAAGAATCAGCCTTAGTCAGTTTGACAGAAAGTCACCAGTAGAGTCACACAGTGACCAGTGCAGGGTCCACAGCTCTTTACAATCTGTATCAATGATCAGGGGGTGTGGAAAAAGTGTACTGTAACTAAGTTTGCTGATAAAACTAAGACAAACAGGAAACTTAAGTATCAAGGGAAGGTGGAGAATCTGTAATTGGATATGGACAGGTGAAAGTGAGGACTGCAGATGCTGGAGATCAGAGCTGAAAAATGTGTTGCTGGAAAAGCACAGCCGGTCAGGCAGCATCCAAAGATGAGGAGAATCTATGTTTCGGCCATGAATAAGGACTGATGCCCGAAACGTCGATTCTCCTGATCTTTGGATGCTGCCTGACCTGCTGCGCTTTTCCAGCAACACATTTTTCAGCTATGGACAGGTGAAGTCAATGGATAAAAGTTTACTGGAGGGTTCATTCTTACCCTGATGGTCCCAGGGACTCCATTGCTCTCAACCACCATATGTATCTTCCGACTCCAAATGGTGACGTTGACGTCGAGATACTGGAAGATGATGGAGCTGTCACCCACTCCTGCCTGGAAAGTTCGGGATCATAGAAGCTGAATGAAACAGTGACCCTAACAGCCACTGGCAGCACATCCTCCCCCTGGTGTGAAGCTGCAGGTCGTGTTGAAGGAAGTGACACCGCTCTGTGATCAGATCCTTGTTCAGTCAGGGTCCCCTCACACTCTGCTCCTGAGTTAAATGTAACTTGGGTAGCTGTTCCTGGAAAACCCGGTGTGGATACAGCAGATCCCTTTCCCCAAGCACACTCACTCCGTGGTTTCAGATCTTCCTCTCTCTCCAGCCTCTGCTCCATTTGTTGTTGATCTTACAGACAGAGATGTTGTAACTACAGTCCCTATTCTCCATCCCTAGTTGGGTCACCAAATCCTCATGTCTCCCTGAATGTCTGAGGCAGCTCACAGCACAACCTCCAGCAAACCATCCAGAGCACTCCACTAAATTGTCAATAACAGGAGTCAGTCAGAAGCCCCTCATCTACAAGTTAGATGCCTGCTCTTTTGCAATAATACTCGAGATGTTTCCTCGTGTTACTGACTACACAATCATCTGAGAGGGACAAGCACAGGAGTTCAGTGGACATGCACAGACCAAGGTTCAAAGACGTGTCTAAAGCTGCTGGAACCCCTGTCCAACATGGAGCACCACATGGGGCACACCGGGAAGTGAACAGCAGCCCAGCACACACACCCCTGTCCATGGATCACCACATGGGGCACACCGGGAAGTGGACATCAGCCAAACACACATACCCCTGCCCATGCAGCAGCACATGAGACACGAGGAGAAGTGAGCAATAGTCAAACACATACATCGCTGTCCCTGGAATACCACATGGGACACACCAGGAAGTCAACAACGGCCAAACACATACACTCCTGTCCATGGAGTACCACATGGGGCACACTGAGAAGTGTACAACAGCCTGGTGCACACACCCGTCTTGAAGCACCACATGGGACATACCAGGAAGTGAACAGAAGCCTGACACACACCTTTTCATTGTTTCTGAGCTTCACAATGCCAGCTCTCGATGCACTAGGAAGCCAAATGGGACCCGCAGACGGGATGTGCAGGAGAGCACGAGCATTTGCACATTGTTTCTGAGCTTCATAATGATTTCCCCGGCATTCCAGGCATAGGAGCACCAACGGTCAGGTTAAGTTACAGAAGGACGGATATTCATGTTATAATTGGATGGTTACTTGATCGAAAAGTTCAGTAAACGTATGTATTCTCAGACAAATGGGATGAACTGGATGAGTAGTACTTTTGTAGGTCCAATAACAAAAATAAGAATATAAAGTAAATGGGCTGACAAATCAGCTGAAATACACGTCCGAGAATAACCCAGATGATATATCTGTGCGGCATGTAGCAGTGTTCAGACCAGGCTAGTGTACTGCTCAATACAACTCAGCAATCTGTGCAGACCACACCAGTCAATGAACTACCTGTCCAGCACTGGGAGCTATGCAGTAAACAGCAGTGAATTGATGTGTACACCAAGAGCAGGTACCCTCCCAGCACGTAGAGCAGTGTACACCACTCCAGGGCATTGATCTGTAAACCAGGAGCATTTACCCTCCCAGCATGTAGAGCAGTGTACGCCACCCCAGAGCATTGATCTGTAAACCAGGAACAGTTACCCTGCCAGCATGTAGAACAGTGTACGCCACCCCAGAGCATTGATCTGTAAACCAAGAGCAGTTACCCTCTCAGCATGAAGAGCTGTCTACAACACCCCAGTGCATTGAACTGTAAACCAGGAGCAGTTACCCTCTCAGCATGTAGAGATGTGTACACTGGCCCAGTGCATTGTTCAGTAACACTGTGTTTGATCACTGTCCAGCGTGGGGAAACATGCAGCCCATGCTGGAAGTGACAGGATGTGCAGCTCTTATCCATTTACAGCTCCATTCTCCATTGTTTCAATGGATGTAGAATATCTCAAGAGGAAGGAGAAGATGACTTAAGGTTAAGTACGCAAGGATCAGACAGGGTTCGAGAGGCTTAAAAGGTAGTCATGAAGGAAGTGAAGAATAATCTCAGGAGAGCGAGAAGCAGACAAGAAAAAGACTTGGTGAGTAGGGTTAAGGTAAAACTTAAGACGTTCTATGCTTTTGTGAGGAACAAGATGATGGTCTGAGAGTGTCACAGTCGACCAGAGAGTGTCACAGTGTTACTCAGAGAATGTCAGAGAAAGTCAGAGAATGTCATGGTGTAACGTAGTCTGTCAGAGAGTGTCATAGTGTGTCTCAGAGAGTGTCATAGAATGACACAGTGTGTCCCGGAGAGTGTCAGAGAGGTTCAGAGAGTGTGACAGTGTGTCTCAGATTGTCAGAGAGAGTCACAGAGTGTAACAGTGTGTCTCAGAGTGTCCGAGAGAGTCACAGAGTGTCACAGTGTGTCTAAGAGAGTGTTAGAGAACATCAGAGAGTGTCACAGAGTGTCTCAGAGAATCTCAGAGTGTGTCACAGTTTGTCACAGTCTGTCAGAGAGTGTCATAGTCAGTATCAGACAGTGTCAGAGAGGTCAGAGAGTGTCACGGAGTGTCTCAGAGACTGCCACAGTGTGTCTCAGAGAGTCAGAGAGAGTCAGGGAGTGTCGCACTGTGTCTGAGAGAGTGTCACAGTGTCTCAGAGAATGTTACCATGTGTCAGAAAGTGCCACATTCAGTCAGAGAGTGTCACAGTGTGTCAGCGATTGTCACAGTGTGTCACACAGAGTGTCACAGTCTGTTAGAGAGTGGCACGGTGTGTTTCAGAGAGAATCAGAGAGTGTCACAGTGTGTCACAAAGTGTCTCAGAGAGTCTGAGAGTGTCATCGTGTGTCGAAGAGATTGTCAGAGAGTGTTGGTGAGTGTCACAGTCTGTCTCAGAGATGGTCAGAATGTGTTACAGTGCTTCACAGTCTGTCAGAGAGTGTCACAGTGTGCCTCAGAGTGTCAGAGAATGTCACAGTGTGTCATAATCTGTCAGAGAGTGTCATAATGTGTCTCAGACTGTGTCTGAGAGAATCACAGAGTGTTACAATGTGTCTCAGAGAGGGTCAGAGAGTGTCACAGTGTGTCACAGTATCTCAGAGTGTCAGAGAGAGTCAGAGATTGTCAAAGGGTGTCATACTGTGACTTAGAGCGTGTCAGAGTGTCACTGTCTTTGTTAGAGTTTCAGAGAGGGTCCGAGTATGTCTCACTGTATCTCAAAGTGTCAGAGAGAGTCAGAGAGTGTCACCGTGTGTCTCAGAGAGTGTCACATGGTTTCAGAGAATTTCATCGTGTGGCAGAGATTGTCACAGTCTGTCAGAGATTGTCACAGTGTATCCCAGAGAGTGTCAGTGCGGGTCAGAGAGTGTCTCAGTGTCTCTCAGAGTGCCTGAGAGAGTCACAGAGTGTCGCAATGTGTCTAAGAGAGTGTCATAGGGAGTCACAGTGTGTCACAGTGTATCTACGAGAGTGTCAGAGAACGTCTAAGAGTGTCACAGTCTGTCTCACAGTGTGTCAGAGAATGTCACAGTGTGTCATTGTCTGTGAGAGAGTGTCATAGTGTGTCTCAGAGTGTGTCAGAGAGTGTCACAGTGTGTATCAGAGTGTCAGAGAGTGTCACAGAGTGTCACGGAGTGTCTCAGAGTGTCCGAGAGAATTAGAGAGTGTCACAGGGTGTCATACTGTGACTCAAAGCGTGCCAGAGAGTGTCACAGTCTGTGTCAGAGAGGGTCCGAGTGTGTCACATTGTGTCAAAAAGTGAGAGAGTCAGACAGCGTCACGGTGTGTCTCAAAATGTTTCACAGTGTCTCAGAGAATGTCACCGTGTATCAGAGAGTATCACAGTCGGTCAGAGAGTATCACAGTGTGTCAGCGAGTGTAGCAGAGTGCCACAGAGAATGTCACAGTCTGTGACAGTCTGTCAGAGATTGTCACAGTGTGTTTCAGAAAGTATCAGAGAGAGTCAGAGAGTGTCACAGTGTGTCTCTGAGAGTGTCAGAGAATGTCACAGTGTGTCAGCGAATGTCACAGTGTGTCATAGAGAGTGTCACAGTCTGTCTGAGAGTGTCACAGTGTGTCTCAGAGAGTTTCAGAGAGGGTTTGAGAGTTTCACAGTGTGTCTCAGAGAGTCAGAGAGTGTCACAGTATGTCTAAGAGAGTGTCAGAGAACATCTGAGAGTGTCACGCTGTCTCAGAGAGAGTCAGAGAGTGTTGCAGTGTGTCTCGGAGAGTGTCAGAGAGTGTCACAGTGTGTCACGGTGTTTCTCAGAGTGACAGAGAGTGTCACAGAGTGTCTCAGAGTGTCCGAGAGAGTCAGACAGTGTCATACTTTGACTCAGAGCGTGTCAGAGAGTGCCACAGTGTGTCATACTGTGACTCAGAATGTGTCAGAGAGTGTCTCAGTCTGTGTCAGAGAGTTTCAGAGAGGGTCTGAGTGTGTCATAATGTGTCACAAAGTGTCAGAGAGAGTCAAGCAGCTTCACAGTTTGTCTCAGAGAGTTTCACAGTGTTTCAGAGAATGTCACCGTGTGTCAGAGAGTGTCACAGTGTGTCAGCGAGTGTCACAGAGTGCCAGAGCGTGTCACACTGTGTTACAGTGAGTGCCAGAGACAGTCAGAGAGTGTCATAGAGTGTCTCTGAGAGTGTCAGAGAGTGTCTCTGAGGCACACTGGGTCACTTTCTGACAGACTGTGACACTCAGTTTGAGAGTCTCTATCCTCTCTGACACTCCCCGACACTCTCTGAGACAAACTATGACATCTCTCTAACACTCTCTGAGTCATACTGTGCCACTCTCTAACACAATGTAACACTCTCTGACACTCTCCGAGACACACTGTGACACTCTCTAACTTACTCTGATACTCTCTGAACCACATTGTGACACTCTCTGACAGACTGTGATACTCTCTCTGACAGACTGTGATACTCTCTGTGACACACTGTGACACTCGCTGACACACTGTGACACTCTCTGACTGACTGGACACTCTCTGACACATGGTGACATTCTCTGAGACACTGTGACACTCTCTGAGACACACTGACACTTTCTGTCTCTCTCTCTCACTCTCTGAGGCACACTGTGACACTCACTGTCTCTCTCTGAGACACACCGTCACTCTCTGAGACACACTGTGACATTTTTTGAACTCTCTCTCACTCTCTGAGACATATTGCGAAACTGTCTGACAATCACTGAGACACACTATGACACTCTCTGAGGCACACTGCGACACACTCTGACAGACGGTGACAAACTGTGACACTCTCCGACTCTCTCTGACATGTCTTAGACACACTATGTCACTCTCTGTCTCTCCCTGACGTTCTCTGACACTCAGTGTGGCAGTCTCTGACTCTCTCTGACCCTCCCTGACACTCTCTGAGACAAACTATGACATCTCTCTGACTCTTTCTGTCACTCTCTGAGACACACTGTGACACTCTCTGACAGATTGCGTCCCTCTCAGAGACAAACGCTGACCATCTCTGACAGTTTCTGAGACACAGTATGACTCACTTTGACACTCTCTGACTCTCTCTGACACTCTCTGAAACGTACTGTGACACTCTCTGACAGACTGTGACTCACTGTGACACTTTTTGGCTCTATCTGACACTCACTGAGATCCACTTTGACACTCTCAGAGACATACTGTGCCACTCTTTTACACTCTGTGATACTCTCTGACTTTCTGTCACTGTCTGAGAAACACTGTAACACTCTCTGACAGACTGTAACCCTCTCTGACTCTCTCTGTCACTCTCTGACACTCTCTGAGGCACGCTGTAACACTCTCTGACAGACTGTTGCACACTGTGACACTCTCTGACTCTCTCTGACACTCTCAGGAACACTCTGTGATACTCTCTGACTCTCCCTGACACTCTCTGACAGACTGTGAAATACTGTGAAACTCTCTGACTTTCACTGACACTCTCTTAGATACACTGTCACTTTCTGTCTCTCTGACATTCTCTGACACGCAGATGACAGTTTCTGACACTTTCTGACTCTGCCTGACACTCTCTGAGACACACTGTAACACTCTCTGTCAGATTGCGACCCTCTCTGAGACAAACGCTGACTCTCTCTGACAGCCTCTGAGACACAGTATGACTCACTGTGACACACTCTGACTCTCTCTGACACTCTCTAAAACGTACTGTGACACTGTCTGACAGACTGTGATGCACTGTGACACCTTTAGACTCTCTCTGACACTCTCGCAGACCCACGTTGACTCTCTCTGAGACATACTGTGCCACTCTCTTACACACTGTGACACTCTCTGACACTCACTGAGACACACTGTGACATTCTCTGACTCTCTCTGCCATTGTCTGAGAAACGCTGTGACACTCTCTGACAGACTGTGACACTCTCTGACTCTCTCTGACACTCTTTGGCACTCTGAGGCTCGCTGTAACACTTTCTGACAAACTGTTACACGCTGTGACACTCTCTAACTTCCACTGACACTGTGCGAGACACTCTGTGACACTCTTTGAATCTCTCTGACCGACTGTGAGACACTGTGACACTCTCAGATACACTGTGACACTCTCTGAGACTCACTGTGGCATACTATGACTCTCTGACACTCTGAAACACACTGAGGCACTCTCTGACTCTCTCTGACACTCTCTGAAACGTATTGTGACACTCTCTGACAGACTGTGACAGACTATGGCACTTTTTCGACTCCATCTGACCCTCGCTGAGACACACTTTGACACTCTCCGACTCTCTCTGAGACATACTGTGCCACTCTCTTCCACACTGTGGCACACTCTGACTCTCTCTGTAACTCTCTGAGAAACACTGTGACACTGACAGACTGTGAAATAATGTGACATTTTTGACTCTGTATGTAACCCTATGTGACACTCTCTGACTCTCTCTGAGACACTCTGTGACACTCTTTGACTCTCTCTCTCTGACACACTGTGACAGTCTCTGACACACTGTGACACTCTCCCAGACCCACTGTGACTCTCTGAGGCAAACTGTGACACACTCTGACTCTCCCTGCCACTCTCTGAAACACACTGTGACACTCTGATAGACTGTGACACAGTGTGACACTTTTTGACTCTCTCTGAGACCAAGTGACACTCTCTGACACCCTCTGAAACCTACGTGACACTCTCAGACACTCTGAGATACACTGTGACATTCTCTGAGACGCACAGTGATACTCTCTGACTCTCTCTGAGACACGTTGTGACACTCACTGACACTCTCCGACTCTCTCTCTGACAGACTGTGACAACCTCAAAGACACTGTGACACTCTCTATCTCTCTCGTTCGGAGACACTGTGTGACACTGTCTGTCTCTCACTGAGACAGTGTGACACTCTCTGAGACAGACCGTGACATTCTCTGAGACATATCGTGAAAGACTCTGACACTCTCTGACACTCGCTGAAACACACTGTGACACTCTCTGTCAGACTGTGACACTCTCTGACTCTCTCTGACACTGTCTGAGACACACTGTGACACTGTATGACACTCTCTGACCGACTGTGAGACGCTGAGACACACTGACACTCTCTGACAATCTCTGAGACATACTGTGCCACTCTCTAACACAATGTAACACTCGATGACTTTCTCTGAGACACACTATGAAACTCTGACAATTTCTGAATCACACTGTGACACTCTGACTCTCTCTGTCACTCTCTGAGACACTCTGCGACCCACTACGACACTCTGCGACAATCCCTGAGACATACTGTGACATTCTCAGACTCTCTCTGACACTGCCTGAGACACACTGTGACACTCTCTGACACTCTATGAGACACACTGTGACACTCTCTGTCTCTCTCTGACCGTTTGTGAGACACTGAGACACACTGTGCCACTCTCTGACCGACACGTAACACAGTGTGACACTCTTTGACAGGCTATGACATACGGCGACTCCCTCTGACACTTTCTGAAACAGACTGTGACACTCTCTAAGACACACTGTGACACTCTGACACTCTCTGAGACACACTATGACACTCTCTTGCAGACTGTGAGAGACTGTGACACACTATGACACTCTCTTAGACACACTGTGATACTCTCTGACTCTCTGACACTCTGAGACACACTGTGACACTCTCTGACACTCTCTGAGACGCACTGCAACTCTCTCTGACGCTGTCTAAGACACACTATGACACTCTCTGACAGATCATGACACTCTGTGACATTCTCTGACACTCTCTGAGGCACACTGTGACACTCTCTGACAGACTGTGACAAACTCTGACCACTCCAAAAAAATATAATTTACTCTTTCCCGCAATTTCCTGTCACAAACGTGTTCAGTGTTGTGCAGTTTTAGTTAAACTCTATCACTTCCTGTTCCTTTCTGCTTGTCTTCAGCCACATTCCCATGCTGTTCTGATGCTTCACATTTTCTCTTTGGATTGGGAAAGCTCCTTTCACCTGAACCTTGTCCAGGCATCCTCTCTGTCAGTTTACAGCCCTGTCCATAAACCTACCGACATGATTGGCCAGAACACTGGTCCCAGCACAGTTCCAGTGGGAACATCCTTATAGATTATTTTTTAAATTAGGTATGGGATGTGGGTGTCTCTGGCTGACCATCCTTTCTTGCCCAGCCCTAGATGCCTTCGAGCTGAGGAACTTGCTCGGCCATTTCAGACGGTCATTGAGAGGCAAACACATTGCTGTGGGGATATCGTTCTGACCACGTGAGGATGGGCAGATGTCCTTCTCGAAATGACAAGTGTTTGGATTTGTTTGTCCATCAGCAATGGCCTCATATTTATTTGTGGATTGTTAATTATTATTTTTAAAGTTGTTGATTTAAAATGTCTCCATTTCAGACGGTGGGATTCAAATCTGCCTCCCCTTAACATTAGCTAAGGTTTTGGATACATTCTCTAGCAATAATACCACTAAGCCATCACTTCACCTGCTCACTGGATGCTAATCCCTGAGCACTGATGCCAGGGCATCGTGAAGCTAAACACATTCTTCAGATATAATGTACGATCCAGACATCTTCCAGAAATCTGGGCCTATTACTTAATATTGCTCCATTTACAGATCTCTGTGGGACTCAGTGCCATTCTCTATGTGTAGCCCTTACTAAATCAGTCTAATTTCCCATTCTGTCTATTTTTCTGTTTCCTGTAGGTACTCAGGGAGGTTCTGACTCAAAAACCTTCCCTACTGCTTGGTAGATCGTCCATTACCAGATAGAACGCATTTGGTCTGCCAGAGAGAGACAAAGGCAAAGGAGATCTGGAGCCTTCAATAAACCCTGTAGTGAGGTAAGATCACCCACAGTGCATAGAGCAATAAACAATGAGAGGGCTCCAAACATCTAGTAACAAGACATGACATAGATACAATGCTGGAGAGTACACACACACCCCAGGCTCAATCACTGCCCCTACTGTAAGTTCTGTTGTAATAAGACTCACTACTCTGCAACACTGTATCTATGGCATGTCTTGTTACCCAGTGTATTCAATAATTTTAAAATCCTATAACGTTCCTATTTCTGTACACTCCTCGCTTCCCGATAGCCCCTCCACATATTTGAAATGTACTGCATTCCACAATACCATCCCTATTGCTGTAACTTGCTTCAGTGTCGGATAGGTCAGAGAGGTGGATGGAGTGGATAGGTGGAAAAGAAGATAGGCAAGTAGGACAGGTCATGAGAGCCGTGCTGAGCTGGAAGGCTGGAGCTGGGGTGAGGTTGGGGAAGGGAAATGAGGAAACTGGTGAAGACCATATTGATGCCCTGTGGTTGAAGTGTTCCAAGGCGGAAGATGAGGCGTTCTTCCTCCAGCCGTTGAGTGATAAGGGAGCGGCGGTGATGGAGGCCCAGGACTCCATGTCCTCGGCAGAGTGGGAGGGGGAGTTGAAATGTTTGGCCACCGGGCGGTGGGGTTGATTGTGCGGGTGTCCTGGAGATGTTCCCTAAAGCATTCTGCTAGGAGACGTCCAGTCTCCCCAATGTAGCGGAGACAGCATTGGGAGCAACGGATACAATAAATGATATTGGTGGATGTGCAGGTAAAACTTTGGATGTGGAAGGCTCCTTTAGAGCCTTAGATGGAGGTGAGAGAGGAGGTGTGGGCGCACTTTTTGCAATTTCTTCGGTGGCAGGGGAAAGTACCAGGATGGGAGGGTGGGTTGTTGGGGGCGTGGACATGACCAGGAAGTCACAGAGAGAACGGTCTTTGTGGAAGTCGGAAATGGGTGGGGAGGGAAATATATCCCTGATGGTGGGGTCTGTTTGCAGATGGTGGAAATGTCGTCGGATGATTTGGTCTATGCGAAGGTTGGTAGGGTGGAAGCTGAGCACCAGGAGGGTTCTGTCCTTGTTATGGTTGGAGGGGTCGGGTCTGACGGCGGAAGTGCGGGATGTGAACGAGATGCGTTGGAGGTTATCTTTAATCACGTGGGAAGGGAAATTGCGATCTGTAAAGAAGGAGGCTATCTGGTGTGTTCTGTGGTGGAACTGGTCCTCCTGGGAGCAGATGCAGAGGAGGCGGAGGAATTGGGAATACGGGATGGCATTTTTGCAGGAGGTAGAATGGGAAGAGCTGTAATCCAGGTAGCTGTGGGAGTCGGTAGGTTTGTAAAAACTTTCGGTGACAAGTCTGTCCTCATTAATGGCGATGGAGAGGTGCAGGAAGGAGAGGGAGGTGTCAGAGATGGTCCAGGTGAATACAAGGTCGGGGTGGAATGTGCTGGTGAAGTTGATGAATTGCTCAATCTCCTCCCAGGAGCACGAGGTGGCGCCGATGCAGTCATCAATGTAGCGGAGGGAGAGGTGGGGAATGGTATCAGTGTAACTGTGGAAGATGTACTGTTCTACGTAGCCAACAAAGAGACAGGCATAGCTGGGACCCATACCGATGCCCATGGATACCCTTTTGGTCTGGAGGAAATGGGAGGATTTGAATGAAAAATTGTTAAGGATGAGGACAAGTTCAGCCAAACGAATGAGAGTGTCAGTGGAAGGCTTCTGTTGGGGATGTCGGGAGAAGAAGAAATGGAGGGCTTGGAGGACCTGGTCATGGCGGATGTAGAGGGATTGGATATCCATGGTGAAGGTGAGGCGTTGGGGGCCAGGGAAATGGAAGTCTTAGAGGAGCCGGAGGGCGTGGGTGGTGTCTCGAACGAATTCGGGGAGTTCCTGGACTGGGTGGGTCGGACAATGTCGAGGTAGGTAAAGATGAGTTCGGTGGGACAGGAGCATGCTGAGACAATGGGTCGGCCGGGGTGGTCAGGTTTGTGGATCTTGAGAAGGATGTAGAACCAGGTGGTGCGTGGTTCCCGGACTGTGAGGTTGGAAGCTGTGGGTGGGAGATCTCCTGAAGTGATTCGGTTCTGTGTGATCTGGGAGATGACGGTTTGGTCAGGGGAGGTGGGTCATGGTAGAGGGGGCGGTAGCAGGAGATTTCTTTGAGTTGGTAACCGGCTTCAGCGGTATAGAGGTCAGTGCACCAAACTACCACTGCGTCCCCTTTATCTGCTGGTTTGATGGTGAGGTCGGGATTGAAGCAGCGGGATTAGAAGGCAGCGCGTTGTGAGGGCGAGAGGTTGAAGTGGGGGAGGGGGTAGATAGATTGAGGCGGTTAATGTCTTGGCAGCAGTTGGAAATGAAGAGATCGAAGGCAGGTAATAGGCCAGCACGGGGTGTCCAGGTGGATGGAGTGCGTTGGACGTGGGCGAATGGGTCCTTGGAAGGTGGATGGAAGTCCTGTTGTAAAAGTAAGCTCGGAGACGGAGGCGGCGGAAGAAGTGTTCAATGTCACGGGGTGTATTAAACTCATTGAGGTGTGGATGGAGGGGGAGAAAGGTGAGGCCTTTGCTGAGGACGGATCATTCGTCCTCAGCGAGGGGGAGGTCAGAGGGAATGGTGAAATCTTGGCAGAAGTGGGAGCTGTGAACTGGGACCTGGCGTAGGTATGGAGCAGGGGGAGGGGACGGAGCCTGTCGATGATGTGATGATGTCACGTGTAGTATATAAGGAATTGTGAGGGGCGGAAATGGCACTTAATTTATTTTAACCAATAATTTCCTGTCACAAATCTATTTGACAATGTATTATTTTAACTAAACTCAGTCCCTTAGTGTTTATTTCTGTTGGTCTTCATCCACATATCCATGGTGTTCCAATATTTCAACCTTTCTCTTCGAACTTGGGAATTTCAATTCACCTGAGACCTGTCCCCCTTCTCATCTTTGGCCGTTTATAACACACTGCATAATCCTGGTACTAGAGGAGCCTGTCCCAATAAAATAGCTCAGTCTTCCCTGAGTACTGGTAGCAGGGCTCACTGGTCAGAACCACTTCTGGTGATACCATTGTGTGATCCTGACACCTTCCACACTCTGCTGATATCATTCAGTCTCTCTCCATGTGACATCCCTCACTGTGTGGGTCTAATTGCTGCCTCTATCAGCGTCTCTCACTCTTGCAGCTACTCCAGATCCTGAGTCAGCAGCATTCTCCACTCCAGAGAGACTCAACAGCACAGGCCAGGGATGGAGACTGTGCTTTTCTAGATCTCTGTGGGACTCAGTGCCATTCTCCATGTTTCACCTTCATTGTATCAGTCTAATTTCCCATTCTGTCTATTTCTCTGTCACCTGCAGGTATTCCCGATGTCCCGGACTCAGTAGAATTCCCAATTCCTGTCTCATCCATCACCACATTAAAGACGGGTGGTCAGCCAGAGAGATGGAGAGTGAGATCTGGAGCCTTCAGTAAATCCTGCAGCCGGTAAGATCACTCACAGTAAACAGCACAAGGAGGAGTTCATGGACTTTAATTCAGACCCTGAGGGCATGATGTCGGAACAATGCTGGGCAAGGAACATGAGAAAAATCTCAGGCTTCATTATCACCATCTTGTCTGTAAATTCATCTGTTCCACAGAACCCTCCCTGTGTCTGTCAGTTTCATAGATAAAACTTCCCCTATCTCTATCAGCCCCTACAATCCTGCCTATCCCTGTAAGCTCCTCATATCAGTAAAACTCTCCAAGTCTCAGTCTTTGCCTTTCATCCCGGGTTCTGTCACATCTCTCCTTATCTGTGAAAAACAACTCCTCAGTTCCTTAAGCCATCCCGCTCAGTGTAGATATTTCCAGACCTGAAAATCCTCCCTGTCTTTGTGACTTTTTCAAACTCCTACTACCTTCATGATCTCTGTAAACTTCCCCATCACGACAACAAAAAAGCTCTGTACCATAGTAAAGTCCTCCAGCTGTTAGACTCCTCCTTGTCTCTGGACACAGTGCAGAGTGACCCTACTTCTCTGATAAATTAGTTTCTGCATTTCTAATGATGACTATGAACTCTTCCTGTATCTACAATGCACTCAGTCTCTGTAAACTCTGTTGGTCTCGATTGATGTAATTTCCTGCAGTAACTACAAACTTTTATGCCTTTAACATCCTCCAGACGCGACCACACAGTTTATTTCTATAACATCCATGAGCCATAGAGATATACAGTATGGAAACAGATCCTTCGGTCCAACCTGCCCACGCCGACCAGATATCCCAAACTAATCTAGTCCCACCTGCCAGCACCCGGACCATATCCCTCCAAACCCTTTCTATTCATATACCCATCCAAATGCCTCTTAAAATTTGAAATTGTGCCAGCGTCCATCACTTCCTCTGGCAGCTCATTCCATACACGTACCACCCTCTGCGTGAAAAAGTTGCCCCTTAGGTCTCTTTTATATCTTTCCCCTCTCAACCTAAACCTATGTCCTCTAGTTCTGGACTCCCCAATCCCAGGCAAAAGACGTTGTCCATTTATCCTATCCATGCCGCTCATAATTTTGTAAACCTCTGTCAGGTCACCCCTCAGCCTCCAACGCTACAGGGAAAACAGCCCCAGCCTGGTCAGCCTCTCCCGGTAGCTCAAATACTCCAAACCTGGCAACATCCTTATAAATCTGTTCTGAACGCTTTCAAGTTTCACCACATCTTTCTGTTAGGAAGGAGACCAGAATTGCACAAAATATTCCAACAGTGGCCTAACCAATGTCCTGTGCAACCGCAACATGACCTCCCAACTCCTGTAGTCAATACTCTGACCAATAAAGGAAAGCATACCAAACGCCTTCTTCACTATCCTATCTACCTGCAACTCCACTTTCAAAGAGCTATGAACTTGCACTCCAAGGTCTCTCTGTTCAGCAACACTCCCTAGGACCTTACCATTACATGTATAAGTCCTGCTAAGATTTGCTTTCCCAAAATACAGCACCTCGCATTTATCTGAATTAAACTCTGTCTGTACTTCTCAGCCCATTGGCCCCATCTGGTCCAGATCTTGTTGTAACCCTCTTTGCTGTCGACTACACCTCCAATTTTGGTGTCATCTGCAAGCTTACTAACTGTACCTCTTTTGCTCGCATCCAAATCATTTATGTAAATGACAAAAAGTAGAAAACCCAGCACCGATTCTTGTGGCAATCGACTGGTCACAGGCCTCCAGTCTGAAAAGCAACCCTCCACCACCACTCTCTGTCTTTTACCTTTGAGCCAGTTGTGTATCCAAATGGCCAGTTCTCCATGTAATCCATGAGATCTAAACTTGCTAATCAATCTCCCATGGGGAACTTTGTCGAAAGCCTTACTGAAGTCCATATGGATCACATCTATCACTCTGCCCTCATCAATCTTCTTTGTTACTTTGTTACTTCTTGAGTTCCCACCCACAAAGCCATGGTGACTATCCCGAAACAGTCCTTGCTTTTCCAAGTACATATACATCCTGTCCCTCAGGATTCCCTCCAACAACTTGCCCACCACTGAGGTCAGGCTCACCGGTCTATAGTACCCTGGCTTGTCTTTACCAACCTTCTTAAACAGTGGAACCACTTTTGCCATCCTCCAGTCTTCCGCCACCTCATCTGTGACTATCGATTATACAAATATATCAGCAAGAGGCCCAGTAATCACTTCCTAGCTTCCCACAGAGTTCTCGGGTACACCTGATCAGGTCCTGGGGATTTATCCACCTTTAACCGTTTCAAGACATCCAGCACTTCCTCCTCTGTAATCTGGATGATTTGCAAGATGTCACCATCTATTTCCATATGGTCATATCTTCCGTATCCTTTTCCACAGTAAATACTGATGCAAAATATTCATTTAGTATCTCCCCCATTTTCTGTGGATCCACACAAATGCCGCCTTGCTGATATTTGTGGGGCCTATTCTGTCCCTAGTTACTCTTTTGTTCTTAATATATTTGTAAAAACCCTTTGCATTCTCCTTAATTCTATTTTCCAGAGCTATCCCATGTCCCCTTTTTGTCCTCCTGATTTTCCTCTTAAGTATAACTCCTACTTCTTTTATACGCTTCTACGGATTCAATCGTTCTATCCTGTCTATACCTGACATATGCTTCCTTCTTTTTCTTAACCAAACCCTCAATTTCTTTAGTCATCCAGCATTCCCTATACCTACCAGCCTTCCCTTGCACTTTGACATACGTTCTCTGGATTTTCATTATCTCATTTCTCCAAGAGTAGGTCAAGTTTTGCACCTTCTCTTGAAGGTACATCCACATACTGAATCAGAAAATTGTCTTGTACACACTTAAGAAATCCATTTCCATCGAAACCTTTAACACTATGGCAGTTCGAGTCGATGTTTGGAACGTTAAAATCCCCTATCATAACCACCCTATTATTCTTATAGATAGCTGAGATCTCCTGACAAGTTGTTTGTCAGTTTCCCTCTGACTATTGGGAGGAGTATAATACAATCCCAATAAAGTGATCATCCCTTTCTAATTTCTCAGTTCCACCCAAATAACTTCCCTGGATGTATTTCCGGGAATATCCTCCCTCAACACAGCTGTAACGCTATCCCTTATCAAAAATGCCTCTTCCCCTCCTCTTTTGCCCCCCATTCTATCCTTCCTGTAGCATTTGCATCCTGGACCATTAAGCTGCCAGTTCTGCCCATCCCTGAGCCATGTTTCTGCAATTGTTATGAGATCTCAGTCGCATGTTCCTAACCACGCCCTGAGTTAATCTGCCTTCCCTGTTAGGCCCCTTGCATTGAAATAAAAGCAGTTTAATTTATTAGTCCTACCTTGTCCCTGCCTGCCCTGACTGTTTGATTCAATTCTGTTCTCAGCTGTACCCGTCTCAGATCGACCTCCCAAAATCTCCCTATGATTTTTACCATGTCCCATCCCTGCATTCCTCAAAATCCATGTAAAGTCCTGCCATTCCCTCCCTATATCTGTCACCTGTTCCAGCTTCCACAACCCTCCCTATCTCTGTAAGACAATCTCCCGTCCCAGTTCCTACATCTGCTGTATTACTAAATGCCAGTAGCCACTATAATATCAAAGTAAGGCGTGAAAGCAGGAATACTGTACTGGGTTAGATGATCATGCGTGATCATATTGGATGGTGGGATCGACTCTGTGGTCAAATGGCCGATACCTGGTCTTCTTTCCTGTGCTTTTCTATAAAATTACTATCTTCATAGCCTCCTTCAGTCTCCACAGTCATCCCTATATTTGTAAGCCTCTTCAGTCCCCATAGCCCTCCCTATCTCTGTAAACCTCTTCAGTATCCATGTAACCTGAATCATTCCTCACAAACCTCCCTAACTCCATAACCTCCAAAAGGCCCCACGACCCTCCGTATCTCCATAATCTCATCCAGACCCGAAGATCCTCCCATTCAGAGTAACCTCCTTCAATCCCCATTATCCTTTAATCTGTGCAACCTCCTTCAGTCCCAACAGCCCTGCAGGTCTCTTTGGCCCCTTTCAGGCCCCACAACACTCCCTATCTCCATAATGCTCTTCAGTCACCACTGCACTCTCTGTGTCCATAATCTCATACAGTCCCCACATCACTCCCCATCTCCATAACGTCCTTCTGTCCCCACGACCTTCCCTATTTCCAAAGCCTCTATTACCTGTTGAAACGGTAAGCTACCTTTTTCAGATTGATAAACAAGAACTCCCATACCCTTTCTGCTGCCAGTGTGAAACCAAGCAGTGTTAGCCTGTCAGTAGGTCGGGGAGCTGGAATGTGCGAGAAAGGATATGTCAATAAACAATAACTGGACCCTTAGAAACGCATTCAATAAAAAAAGAAATGCGGTTTTGAGCCTATTGGATTGTATTTTTATTTGAGTGAATATAAATGGCAGAATAGATACGGGTGCAAGAGTGCTTGTACTGAGGATATGGTTCATCTGAATTTTCAGAAACCTTTACACAAGTTTCAATAAGGGATAAAGAGTAACTTGGTGGAGAATAGGGCACCTTAACTATTAGGAGGTGGGTGAGACAAAATAGTGTTGTCAGAATTTACTGTGGAGAAAGACATAGAAGTTCGGGAACATGGGGAAATAAATAGCGATGTCTTGGAAAGAATCCTCAACAGAGAAGAAAAAGTGCTGGAATCTTAAAACAAATAAAGGTAGATCAATCCTCAGGAGCTCATTAGGTTTATCATAGAATATTTTGGGAAGCTAGGGATGAGATTGCAATGTCCCTAACAGATATATTTATATTATCAATAGACACAATGAGTTACCAGAAGACTGGAGGGTTGCTAATGCTATTCCATCACTTAAGGGCAGCAGGGAAAAGCCAGGAAATTACAGCCCAGTGCTGGGTAAATTATTGGAGGAGGTTCTAAGAGAAAGGAGTTACATATATTTGGAAAGGCAAGGGCTGATTAGAGATAGTCAGCATGGCTTTGTGAGTGGGAAACCGTGTTTCACAAACCGGACTGACTCTTTGAGGAGTTGGCCAAGAGATAGATGAAGGCAGAGCAGTCAACATTATCTACATGGACTTCAGCAAAGTATTTGACAAGGTTCCAAGCGATGTAGAACATCTAGTCGAGAGGAAGAAGAAAGCTAACCTAAAGATGAGGAACCAAGGATCAGAAGCAGGGCTGTAGAGAATTACCTGGGCCAGCACGGTGGCACAGTGTTTAGCACTGTTGCCTCACAGCTCCAGCGATTTCGTTTCCAGCCCCAAGCGACTGTCTCTATGGAGTTTGCACATTCGCCCTGTGTCTGCGTGGGTTTCCTCCGGGTGCTCTGGTTTCCTGTCACAGTCCAAAGATGAGCAGGTTAGGTGAATCAGCCATGCGTTGTTCAAGAAGGAGAAGAGAGATAATTCTGGGAACTACAGACCTGTCAGTCTTCTGTCTGTGATGTGCAGATTATCGGAGAGGATTCTGAGAGACAGGATTTATGATTCCTTGAAAAACCATTGTTTGATTAGAGATAGTCAGCACGGCTTTGCAAGGGGCAGGTCATGACTCACAAATCTTATTGAATCCTTTGAGAAGGTGATAAAACACATTTATGGCTCATTGAGAAAGTACAGAGCATGGGACACAGGAAAACCTGCCAGCCTGGATACAGAATTCCTGGCATATAGAAGACCCGGGTGATGACAGATGGAAAGCTTTCAGCCTGGAGCTCGGTGACCACTGGTTTTCTGCAGGGAGAGGTTACAGGACCTCTGCTCTTTGTGAGTTTATTAATGACTTGGATGTGTGAGTGGAAGAGTGGGTTAGTAAGTTTGCCAATGACACGAAGGTTGGTGGACTGGTGAATAGTGTGACGTCTGTTGGAGGTTGCAACGGGACATTGACAGGATGTAGAGCTGGGCGGAGAAGTGGTAGATGGAGTCAAATCTGGAAAAGTGTGAAGTAATTCATTTTGGAAAGTCAGACTTGAATGCAGAATACAGGGGGAAAGGCAAAATACTGGATAGCGTGGAGGAACAGATGGATCTTGGATTTCATGACCTGAGATCCGTCAAATTTGCCACCCAAGCTGATAATGTGGGCGGCACGGTGGCACAGTGGTTAGCACTGCTGCCTCGCAGCGCCAGAGACCCGGGTTCAATTCCCGCCTCAGGCGACTGGCTGTGTGGAGTTTGCACATTCTCCCCGTGTCTGCGTGGGTTTCCTCCGGGTGATCCGGTTTCCTCCCACAGTCCAAAGATGTGCAGGTCAGGTGAATTGGCCATGCTAAATTGCCCGTAGTGGTAGGTAAGGGGTAGATGTGTAGGGGTATGGGTGGGTTGCGCTTCGGCGGGTCGGTGTGGACTTGTTGGGCCGAAGGGCCTGTTTCCACACTGTAAAGTAATCTATAATCTAATCTATAAAAAAAAAATCTAATCTATAATCTAATCTAATCTAATGTTATTGAGAAGGAATATGTTTTATTGGTTGGTTGGTGGTGGGACTTGATGAGTGGGAGAATGCTATGAGCCCTGTACCAACGGGAAAGCCTTTATCTGAAAGGCCATCATTCCTTTCTCCGTGGAGACCCGAGGACGATGTGAATGGCTGCCTGCTTCTGAACGAAGAGGCTGTGGCTGCTCCCAGGACAGTGGGTATTCGCCAACATGATGTACTGTACCTGGGCACACTGTAAGGATAGTCCACATGGCTTTGTACATGGGAAATCATTTCTAACAAAGTTGATTGCATTTTCTGAAGAGATGATAAAGAAGATTGATTATGGCAGTGTGGTAGACGCTGTCCATCTAGACTTCAGCAAGGCGTTCGACAGGATTCCGCATGGCAGACAAGTTAGTAAGGATAGGTCATAAATAAATCCAAGATATGATAGCCAAATGGCTGCAAAATTAGAGTGAAGGTAGGAGACTGAGTGTGGTAGAGGACAGCTTTTCAGACTAGAGGCCTATGACCAGTGATTTGCCAAAAGGAGCACTGCTTTTCATTATTTATGTAAATTATTTGAATGTGAATACTCGCCTGTTTATTATGTTTACAGACGACATTAAAATTGGAGGTGCAGTGGCCAGCAATGTTTACGTCAGTGTACAATGGGACCTCGATCAGATGGGCCAATGGACCAAGGAGTGACAGATGAAGTTAATTTTAGGTAAATGTGAAATGTTGCATTTTGGTAAGGTAAAGCAGGGCAGGGCATACACAATTAATCGTGAGGTCCTGGGAAGTATTGTTGACCAAAAAGTGTGCAGGCTCATAGATCAATAAAAATGGAGTCACAGATCGACAGGGTGGTGAAGGTGGGGTTTGGTATGCTTGCCTTTATTGATCAGTACATTGAGTATGCGAGTTGGGAGCTCATGTTGCAACTGGACAGGATGTCGGTGAGGCCAGATCTGTGTTTAATTCAGTTCGCTCTGCTACAGGTAGGATGCTGTTAAACTATAGAGGATGCAGAAAATATTTACAAGGATATTGCCGGACATGGAGTGATGAGCTACAGGGAGAGGCTGGACAGACTGGGGCTTTTTTACTCTGGACCATCGGAGGCTGTGACATGACATTATGAAGGTTTATAAAATCAAAAAGAAAATTGATAATCTGAATAGCCAAGGTCTTTTTTTCCAGGATAGGGGAGTTCAAAACTGTCGGACAAAAGCTAAAGGTGAGAGGAGAAAGATAGTAAAGGGACAATATTTTCATGGAGATTGTGGTGTGTGTGTGAAATGAGCTCTTAGTGATGGTGATGGAGGCTGGTACAGCTAAAATAGGCATCTGGATAGGCATATTAATAGGAAGGACTTAGAGGAATATGGGCTTAATGCTGGCAAATGGGACTAGATCAGATTGGGATGTCTGAGTTACGTGGACAGTTCTCCGTGACTTATGACACTGTAAGAGAGATGAGGAGAAATTCTAAAAGGACCTTTTGAGTGGGAAGTCTATTCTCCAGAGGTATGTGGTGCCTCTTTGTTCACATTCATCCAAAGATGAGTTAGTTAAATATTTGATGCAAAAGTGAGTCACAGATAATGGAATACAGACGGGAAAGTGGGGCTGTTGGAGAAGGTTCATAGTGTGTAACGATCTAACACGGTTCCTGTTCTGATCTTCCATTCAGACCCTCCAACCTGCCAGACAGGAACAGTTGGAGGCCACTTACTGCTATAGCTCCCCTGACTCTCTGAAATAGAGAATTATTTGCATTCGCTACCCTCTGTTTGAAGAAATCACTGTCTGCTCTTCCACCATGATCTGTCAATATGAGCGAGAGACTACAAGGGCCTACCAAAGAGCGACTGGCCCTGATATCAAGGCAGTATTTAATTGAAGATGACATCAAGGAGCCTGAGTAAAATTGCACTTCATCAGAATCCATTGCAAACTCTCCAGTGTTTGGAGTCATTCACAGCACAATGAAACATGTTTATCATCTCAGCCATGGAACATCTCTGCAGGAAATCCTCAGGGTAGCTACCTCAGTCCAGTCAAACCCAGTTTGTCAGCAATCAATCATTGGTGTGAGGAAGAGGCCATTCATCCCATTGAGTCCACATCAACCAGAAGTGGGGATATTTACTGAATGTTACATGATATTCAGAAAGATTCGTCATCCCTGAACTCCTGATGCAGTCTGAGTCCATGTGCAACAAGACTGAGAGAACGTTCAAGCCTGTGCTGTTAAACTGTCGATAACATTCATGAAACAGCGATGCACATTTCCATAGTAAATGGAGGAGTTCACTCAGTACCTCAATCGGGCTTCACAGGAATATAGGAAAGTCATTCAACCCATCAAAACTACTGAACAAGAAGAGGGACAGTCCATTCAGTCCCTCCTGCCGTTACACAGGAAACAAGGAGTCTGCTCACTCCCACACGTCGCTAACACGGGATCAGAAAGTGACCATTTCACACGTGGAGTCAATTATAAAGGAACAGGAAGAGGTCATTCAGCTTGTCAAGTCACTAACGCAGCAAGATGAAGGTGTCAGAGATGCTCCAACATAACGAACAAAATGGAGTAGGGTCTGTTCCATGGTATTCCTCGTGGCTTCATTACTCATAGTACATCCGTGTTATGTTAGCATGGTTTCCTGGCAGAGAGATTGAAACATTGTTTTAAACCAGTTTCAAAGGCATCTTCCATCACTGAGAGAGCAGACCTACATCCTATCTGAAAGTCAGAAGCTGTTGGAGAATAGCTAACTTTCAGAATGAAAGTATTGTGGCTGCTGACAGGATTGTGAACACTACAACGTTGAGTGGAAGGTCACACAGTAATTATAGATTACAGTGTTCAGAGTTCATTCAGAGCCTGTACCTCTCTGTTAATAGAAATGAGGTCTCTGCACAGGCAAGTAAATTATTAGGAATCTAGCATCCTGTGGAAAGCATGGAATTTCCCACTTTATCAACAGCTGTTTGGGACACAATGAGTGTCCGTCCATAACCATAAAGTTTCAACTTCGTATTCTCTCACAATGTTACAAGTTAAACACATACTCACTCCACTCTCTCCTGATAGACCACATGTGGAGAAACTCCTTTGCACTGTCTCGGTGACGTGGAGATAATTATTTATAAAACAGGCTCGGTCTGTATACAATACCCCAAATACTCTTTCAACAAAACACTACCATTGAGTAAGGTATATTTACTGTGGTACTTCGCATTAAAGATCAGCATCATTTTCAGTTGTAATTACTTCTGTTCCATCCGAATTCTGATAGTGACTTATAGCCAAGGACATCTAAGTCCTTTTCAACAACACCACTTTCCAAACTCTCACATTTTCATAAACTTAAATATGAAACAGTACATTTGTTGTTCCCATCTGAATCATGTTATATCTTACAAATGCCTATTGCTCAAGAATTGATCCTTCTGATACCCCACAAGCCTTCCACCCAGATAAAAACACTACTCTCTTCATTTTGTCCATTATCCATTTTTTT
>NC_057725.1:73616105-73620854 GCF_004010195.1 Chiloscyllium plagiosum | reverse complement strand
CACATGTGGGGAAACTCCTTTGCACTGTCTCGGTGCCGTGGAGGTAATTATTTATAAGACAGGCTCGGTCTGTATACAATACCCCAAATACTCTTTCAACAAAACACTACCATTGAGTAAGGTATATTTACTGTGGTACTTCGCATTAAAGATCAGCATCATTTTCAGTTGTAATTACTTCTGTTCCATCCGAATTCTGTTAGTGACTTATAGCCAAGGACATCTAAGTCCTTTTCAACAACACCACTTTCCAAACTCTCACATTTTCATAAACTTAAATATGAAACAGTACATTTGTTGTTCCCATCTGAATCATGTTATATCTTACAAATGCCTATTGCTCAAGAATTGATCCTTCTGATACCCCACAAGCCTTCCACCCAGATAAAAACACTACTCTCTTCATTTTGTCCATTATCCATTTTTTTATTCATTCTGTGTGTTCCAAACCTACCTACCAATGGACTCTAACATTACTCGCTCACCAGTATTCAACTGCATCAAACTTTTTTCTGAAAATTCAAAAACTCCACTCCCACTGGTCGTCAATTGTCGATGTCACAACGGAATATCTCCACAACTACAGCAGGCAAATCAAAGATCATTTCCCTTTCCTGAATCTCAGCCGAATGTAATCATATCATTATTTTCCAAGTGTCTAGTTGTCACATTCCTTATAAAGTTTATAATGTTTTTTTTTTCTCACAGCTGACATCAAGCTATTTAGTTTTCTGTTTTCCCTCTCCGTCCTGTTTTAAATATTTAGGGGAACAATAGCTGCTTTCCAGTCTGCAGGATCCCTCCAGAATCTAACCAGCTTTGAAGAATCATCAGTAATTCTTTCAGTCGCTCTGTTGCCACCTCCTCAATACTCTGGGATGTAGCTCATCAGATCTACCAACATACCAAGCTTGAATGCGAATAGATTTTAAAAGACCTACTCTTCACTAATTCTAATTTCGTGCATCCCCTAATTTTGACCAGGGCTCCTGATCACTAGTATTTCTGGAAGTTACTTTCTTCCTCCGTGGAGAAAGAACAATATATTCCTCTCGGCTTCTGCCAGCTCGTGTTATATCGGAGGACTGCACTCCAGATATGTCTCCCACTCTTTTTTGGAAAGTTCCAGAATCAATCCAGTTCACTTCATGGCCAGTGTCAGCACAGTCCTGTCCCTGCTGTGAGTTTACAGGCTATATTGAAGAAGGGGAAACAGCTCAGTGACCACCTCATTTTTGAAAGACGCTGGTTTCACAATTTACACTTGGAATGGGCCCAGTTTAGACAAATGTTCCTGGACATCCCAGGGAGGATCATGCAGTGCCCTGCCCTCCCTGTGTACGGAACTTCCCTTCTGTGTAGCCTCGACTCCATTTGTTTACCATGGACCCAGAACACTTGTAAATGCAGTGCTCATATCTCTTCCAGAGTGGGGTCACCAGACTCTTGGGTCTCTCTGAATGGACGCGGCAACTGATGACACAAACCCGAGAAAAGTGTAATGACAGGAGAAGTCAAATCTCGACATACACGGTGCACCCATTCAGTGTTGAAAATATTTCTGTTCTTAGCAGAAAAAAAATACATCTCTGCACAGTCCTACAGTTACAAAGAAAATCAGTTAACAATGGAACATTCCGTTTCTTTGTATCTGAGCAACTATAAGGGCAGCACCAGTATTGCCTATGGAGTTGATCATCACACTCAGAGGAAAAAGACAGAGGGAATATGACTCAATGTAAACGGGGACACATCTAAATTGACATGATATTCATGAATATGGGAAAAGGGGAAATTTTAGAATAAGCGCCCACTTTATTTTCCGTCTGGTTCATTATTAGCAGTCTCTATATTTGTTTTTCTTTTT
The DNA here is from genome assembly GCF_004010195.1 of Chiloscyllium plagiosum. Taxonomy (NCBI): domain Eukaryota; kingdom Metazoa; phylum Chordata; class Chondrichthyes; order Orectolobiformes; family Hemiscylliidae; genus Chiloscyllium; species Chiloscyllium plagiosum. Next base: position 73,618,987 of record NC_057725.1, on the reverse strand, counting down.
TTTTCTCTCTCTCTCTTTCTCGCTGGACATTTCTACATCCACTTATCTAACCTCTCCCTTACTCATCCAACCATTAATATTATTTCCCAGTTGCTTTCAGTTGTGATATATTCGAAACTTTATCTGTTTTTCTCTTTACAGCGACAGCCATACTTGCTGAGACTCTCCAACATTTTCAGACGCTGGAAAATTTTATTTCGGATCTCCATCACCCACAGTTCCTTGGTTTATTTCACCTTTAATGCTGTTGTTGCACAGGATGTCAGCATCACTGGTGAGGACAGTATTTGTCATCCATCACTAATTGCCGTTGACTGCGAGACCATTTGTCAAGACAATACGGAGCCAATCATTTTTGTCGCACTTAGTTTTTTTTACCAAAGGCTATCAGTGAAATAATAAAAGAAATCTTAATGGTTTATGGTGGTCGTTTTCAAAATGAGGTTTCATTCCAATTGTTGCCACTCGAATTTAGCTTCTGTCATCGGCTGTGGAAGGATTTGAAACAATGCATTTAAAATCAAAACTTGTGTCTTTGAATTACACGGCCAGTGACATTTTTCCTCTGATATGAGATCCCTATTATGAAATAGGTAGAGTGACAAGAACAAGTTTGTGTTCAAAATATTTGTAACTGGTACAGTGGTCAGAAAATAAGTGGAGCCATAAAATCAGAAGTTAACAAGGCGTAAGATGATGGCTAATTCAGCAACAGCATTGAGGCAGAGGTGGAGACTGGGGATATTTTCGAGGTTTGATGACAGAGAGAATGTCGAGATTCTCAAGGTCGGATGATCAAGGGTCGGAACAGTCTTGTTCCTTCTTAGATGTTTATGAGTGAGGAGTCTGAAATTGATGGAAATGAAGTGGAGTTTGTGACTGATACTGAAGATAGCAGATTATGTAATAGTTAAATATAAATAACAGAAATATCAATAACCTTCACCATCATTTATCAAGTTGAAAGAGATAGGCTTACCAGGAACAGCACGAATAGCGAGGATGGGATAGTAACCTTCCTGAATATTCATCAATATGGCTCGTACCCGCAATCCCGAGAAAGATAATAAAGACCATCAGATAAACTCCTGTCTATTGTTGTAACATTCCAGTCTAATGTTCTTAGATTCTGAGCCATTGTTGGAGAATTCCAGTCTGTTGTTCTAAGATTCTTTTCCTCTCCCACTCTCTGTAGCTGCTGCGCACAATTGTCTTTAGGATGACGCTGCCGCTGATACTATGGCATAACAGGTTGAAGGAAGCCGCATACTAATAGAAGAGGGAAACCCTCTAATGACACAGTTAGAATCCATGGAAACTGACATCAATCACAGTCACAAATAGCTCCAGTAAACCGTTTTCACTACAACTCTCATATGTCATAACAATACTAGGTCTGGTTGGGATGTTGACATCGCTACCTGTTGGGCTAATAGCACGTCTCCAATCGTAAATTTAGAGATGAGGCAGAGTGATAATGCTTTCTATTCACTAGCTCAATGATCCTACTATGTTTTGGCAGGATGGGAATAGCTGAGGTCGCAAGGCCGTCTGTGTCTGATCACCAGGGTTTCTGCATCCTTTCGTTTCAATTATTTATGTTTAACTTTGACATTTATCTTACCATCATTTAACGGCTTAGGTGAGGTTAGGCATTTTTGAGAGCCTCCTACAGTGGCATAGACGGTGTATATACAGTGCATTCCTTCTGGTCCTTGCAGCTGCGGCCTGGTCCTGTGGAGTTTTGGCCAAACTCTCACGGAACCAGGATTCTTAGTTTTACCTTTCACCGGGTATTGCTGGGGTCTCAGCAGAGTTGGAAGGTTGTAAATCTTTCCTGGCTACTGCACTCTCTCTCTGAGATTTCTCTCAGAATTGGCTTTTGATGTTCTTTCCTCCTGGATTGGAGAACTGTATGTGAGACGATCTGTTTCTTGAATTTGATTTTTCACAATTGTATGTTTATGGGAAGTTGCTATATTGGAGCAGTTACTGTATAGTAATTAAATAACCTATAATTCTTTCCGTTTTCCAGTAGAACTAAGGAATACCAAGTTCCTTTAGTTGTTGTTATATTTGAATACATTATGTTTTGCTTAAAGTCAAATATTTTGACCAAACGAATTGTATCTGAAACACAGCACCTCACATTTACCTTTAAAATTAGAAAATGTTCAGGTCGAGACTACCTTCGTCATGTATTGTGAGGGGCGGTCTGCTCGGGTCCATAGCATAAAGGAAAGATTTTCACGTTTTAATTGGAGAATTACTTAAAGGACAACATGTTGCAGAAATACGGGCTTTCACAGCCAAATGCACCGAGGTGGAGGAGTGATAGCTCTGTCAGGAATTAGAATGCATACACAATCCACCACACAGATCCAGCCCAGACACGTGTAAGCCCAGATGAAATACCTGCTCAGCATGGTGCACTGTGCAGACCAGGCTCATTCCAACCCAGCAATCTGTCCAGGATGGAGCACTGTACAGACCAGGCTTAGTGTAACGCAGCAATCTGTCCAGGATGGATCACTGTACAGACCAGGCTCAGTACGTTCAAGCAATCTGTCCAGGATGGAATACTGTGCAGTCCATGTTCAGTTCAATCCAGCAATCTATCCAGGGTGGAGCACTCTGCACGTGTCACCGGTCCACTAACTATCTGTCCAACATAGGTAGCAGTGCAGATCACACTGGTGCATGGATTCAGAAATCTGGACGAAATTTCCTGTCCAGCATGGGATGATATTCAGCCCACACAAATATATTGCTCTATAAACGTGAACAAAGAACCTGTTCAGTATGGGGAGCTGTGCAGTGAAGTTCAATGAAGAGCAGTGAATTGATCTGTAATCCAGGAGCAGTTACCCTCCCAGCATGTA
>NC_057725.1:73607772-73615682 GCF_004010195.1 Chiloscyllium plagiosum | reverse complement strand
GGGAAAGGAAGATTGAGAGACAATTTCATGGAAGATCACAGTTTTCAGAATGCTGAAATGAAGATATTTCGACTCCTGCAACGTGAGACAGTATTCCGAGGAATGATGGGTGAATGGGATAGTGGTGTGAGTTCAGATAATGGATTTTTGGATGAGCATTTATTCTGCAGCTTTGTAACTGTGAGTGGGCACAGCAGAGTCTATGACTCGTTGGGCTGCATGTAACAACCATTTATATCAGTGACATTTTTATTGAATGTGACAGAGGGATTGTCTGCACGAGGTCGAGCTAGTTTCCTGGTGCTATCTTATCGAACTCACGTCATTACCTACCCACCCCCACCCCATGGTGTCCCTTCCATTCAACACCAGCTGGATTCTCCCACCCATCATGGCTGGAGGTACTAACCATCACCCGGATATCCCTGGTTATTTCGTGATCCCTGGGCCTGGTGCCACATTCAAAATGCCAATGGGCACACTTTTGAGCTTTCTCAGTTCAGAGCTGCCCTTTACAGTCTACCCCCAGCATGGCAGATAAGAGGCAAATACACCACAATTTGTCAACCGGGATATGTGTACATATGGGCACCATTCTCTTCTCAGAGGTTGCCACACTACCAGGCCCACCGAACGTGGTCTGAGCTCACCACCCAGCTCAGTACAGTATCTGCAATCTGAAGAAATGTCCAGCAATACAGGACAAACATCAATAACCTTCCCTGCCCTGTCAGGAAAAGGGTCACCTTATTCTCGCTGCTGGAGCAACCACCCCCAAACAAGGCCAATGGTCTACAACTCTCACTGCGGCATACCGCACCTTCCCCAACTCTCTCTTTCTCTCTTTCCCTCTTGCCTTTGCAATACCCCCACATGGCAATTGAATGTTCCAGATAATCTTTCAAATCATTCCCATTTTCAGGAAAATGTTAATGCCCAATGAATAGCGTTGCATGTTTTTCAATACACAGACAATTCAAATCCATCATGAGGCCATTCAGCCCTTCAAACGTGCTCTATCATATAATGAGATCGCAGCTGGTCTGTCCGTTCTCTCAGCTCCATGTTACAAGAATTTTCAGCCATTCATCTCCCTGGGTTTCTGTCACTGAACGGATGACACTCAGGTACATTTACCCTGGTGTTCCTGAAGCGTCTGTTCGAGGGCATTTCCCATACAGACGGACTTCCCACACAACATATTCCATCAGTTTTATACTTTTATGGAAGCACATTTTACACAGAACAATAAAAAATATGCACTTATTTTATGTTTATAGATATCCAATTTTAATTAATAATTCTGGTTATTTCACTTGTCTCATCTTATTGTTGTCAGCCGAAGACAGCTTCTAACCACTTGGCTCGTTATAAAATACAATTTCTAGCAGAGAACGTTTTCATCCTTAGCCGTTGTTATCTGGATTGTTATCTGAATACACCTTTATCTTGTTATGGAAGTTTCTCTTTTCCTTTGTCTGTGACTGTTTCTCTCTGTAAGTTACACTGTCTCCCACTTAGTTGGCAGGATGGCTGGTTTGTGATGCAGAGGAAGGCCAACAGCGCAGGTTCAGTGCCCCAAAACTGACAGACATTACCATGAAGGGAACGCTTTCTCAACCTCATCCCATCTCCCGACATGTGGTGACCCTCAGGACAAACCACCACACGTAGCCTCTCTCTAATGACAGAGCAGCCCCATGGTCCTTTGATACTGTATTGTACCATTGTTGCATTTTAAATTTTTATCTATTTTATCATTTCGTTTTGCATTATATTCCTGGATGTTCTGGACCAGTGTCGTTTGTACCACTGTCAGAATTTCCCACACATTGCAAATTCCTGCCCATTCCTCAATAATCCTTGACTTCATTTGTTATTTGTGAACCTTCTGTCTGCGATTCAAAAATATTGAATATCTCTGCCTCCAATACTCGGCCTGGAAGAGTGTTACAGAGACTCACAACACTGAGAAAACAAAAATTTAACTCATCTATGTGTAAGATATTTTTGTCTCCTTACCTGAGAAAGGATATAATTACATTGGAAGCAGTTGACAGATGTTTCACTTCACGTATTCTAAGGATGAAGGGCCTATATTATGGAAGCTTTAACACGTTAGACATGGAATGAGAGCTGATGCTATAGAAACATACAAAACCTTGAGGAGAGTGGATCAGGTTTGTGTGTGTTTGATTAGTTCAAATTTGTTATCATTGTCATACAACCTCTATAGTGAGGAAGCAGGACTTTCTGCCCATTGAATCCACACCTCACCATTGAACAGCATCCAATCCAGACCTGCCCCCCATATAACCCTATATTTCCCATTACTAACCCACCCATCTTTGGGCACTGTAGCATGGCCAAACCACTCTAAGCTGCACATCTTTGGACTCTGAGACGAAACATAACCATTGGGAGGAAACCCACTCTGACACAGGGAGAATGTTCAAACTCCACATACACGGTTAACCAAGGTTGGAATTGAAACTAACTCCTTGGTTATATGAGGCAGCAGTGCTCACGACAGATTCACCATGCTCCTCTGTTAGTTATATTAGTTACATAAGTCTATGTTATATTATGTCGAAGATGACTTCGTCTGGTTATCCATAGACAGGTGAATTAGGGATAATGGTGCATGGAGAGAAAAGTGCAGCTGGGACTTCAATGACCATATTTACTGGTGGAGGAGTGTCAAAGGTCCGAATGGCTCAGTCGTGTCTCTCAGCCCTGTGTTCTGGCGTTCTATTCAGCGTTTCGGACCTTCTACAAAGGAGCAGATCGACACCACTCCAATGGTTAGGTGTAGTTTCGGAAATGCACTTGGAAAATCCAGGCTGGGTCAGGAATTGACCAAGACCCACAATCCCTGTTTCCAGGCATCCCCTCTCTGTAACTTCTGCTCCAGATGGGAGTCATGTTACAGACCCAGATTCGCTGTGAATACAGCCCCCATACCCCACCCAGGGTTAACTCAAACAAATCCTCTGCTTGCCCTGAATGCAACATTGTGCAACACGACTTCCAGGAAAATAACCATTTACTTTCCAAAAGCATAACATGTAAAATTAATACGTAGGAAGATGAGTAGGTCATTCGGCCCCTCAAGCTAGCTCTGTCATTTAATAAGAACATGGATGATCTACTCCAGGGCTCAACTCCACTTTCTTGCTGACTCCTTGTATCCCTCCATACCTCTCTGGGTTAGGGAATTCCAGACATTCATTATCTTCTGAGAGTAGACATCACTCTGCATCTCAGATTAACAGCGATGTTCCATATTCAGTATTTATGTCCTCGAGTTCGAGACTCCCCTCAGGAGAGGAAACAACTTCTCAACATTTACCTCCTCAAGCCCCTTCTGTTTTTCAGCAGTATCACTCCTCATTCATTTAAATCCCAATAACTGATCGCCTCACCATTTTAGAGGTTGTCAATAATTCAAACCTTTTATCTCAGGATGCTGCTTAATGAACCAACCTAGTTACTTGCTGCATCAGCATGCTGATTTTACGTTTCATACACAGGACGACTCCAATCCCTTTGTACTGCTCCTTTTCTGAAAGTCCCCTCCACTAAATAACAGCCTGTCTTTTGGTTCTCAGTGTCATCCATAAACTCGGACGTATGTTGCACTCAGCACCCGCCATCAGGCTATCAGTATTGAGTGTAAATAACTGATGCAATCGAACTCATACTGTGGTACTCCAGCAGATGTACCTTTATCATGAATATCCATGAATCCAGACTCTCCGATTTCTATGGGTTAACCAATCATCATCTCATATTACTACATTATCCATCATCCATCATCCATTTCATTCTGTCTTGTGTAAGAACTTTTATTTGGTAATACCTTGTGGAAAATCTCTGGTCTACCAGATCCCCTTTATCAAATCCGCTTGTACGTTGGCAGGCATCTCCAGAAACACTTTGCATGATTTTACAAGGCATAATATAATTTCCCTTTCACAAACCGACACTGACACTGCGTGAAGCTTTTCTAAATGTCCATGCTGGCCAGGTTTTCCAAATTAAGCTCGTCCTATCTGCTTTCATTTGGGCCTAACGCCTGTAAATGTTTCCCATTCATTTACTTGCCCAAGTGAGTTTTAAATGTTGTAGCTGTAATGGCATCTACCACTCTTCCTCTGACAGCACATTCCAAATCCACACCACCCTCTGTGTAAAAACGTTGCCCTTTCGTTCCTTTAAAATCTACCCTCTTTCACCTTAAACCTATGCCTACTATGGCTGAACTCCTCCATGCCGTTGGAAAAATCAAGTCTATTCACCCTATCCGTATCTCACATGATTTTAGAAACCTTTACAATGTCACCACACTCCTGATCACGATATTAATTCAATGAGTAGAGCTTCTCTCATTCATTCAATGCCACGTGTTTAACGCATTGATTCAATGAAATAAACTGCACACAGACATTCAATGACAGACTGAACGTGTTAATTCAACGAGTAAAGCTTCTCTCATTCATTCAATCCGTCAAGCTTAAAGCTTTCATTCAAGGAAACACACTGCCTTCATTCACTCATTGAATCAATCTTCAATCATTGATTCAATGAATCAAAAGTTACTCATTGTTTGAATGAATCAAACTGTTCGCATTTATTTAGAGAATCGAACTGCATTCATTCAATGAAACAGACTGCACGTTTTAATTCAATGAGTAGAGCTTCTTTCATTCATTCAATGTTTCAAGCTTAAGTCATTACTCAATGAAACCAACTGCACGTGTTCATTCAATGAGGCATCGCTTCTCTCTATTCAATGTACTGAAACAAGCTGCATTCAATGAATCAAACGTTATTCATTATTTCAAAGCATCAAACTTTACACATTAATTGAGGGAGTCGAACTGCATTCATCCATTCAATGAATCACACTACACTCATTCATTCAATGCATCACACTTCAAACATTCATTCGGTGAACCAATTGCATGCATTCATTCAATGAAACAGACTGCACTTGTCAATACAATGAGTATAGCTTCTCTCATTCATTCAATTTTATATCATTCGTTCAATGAAACAAACTGCACGTGTTAATTCAATATGTAAAGCTTCTCTCATTCATTCAACGAAACAAACTACATACATTCATTCAACGACAGAGACTGCACGTGTCACTACAAGGAATAAAGCTTCTCTCATTCATTCTACCCGTCAAACTTAAACATTTCATTCAACGAAACGCATTGCCTTCCTTCAATCATTGAATCAGTCCTCAGTCATTCGATGAATCAAACGTTATTCATTATTTCAATGAATCAAACTATACTCATTCATTTAGGTATTCGAACTGCATTCATTTTTTCATGAATCAAACTGCACTCGTTCATTCAAAGAAAAGTACTGCACGTACTGATTAGAGAATTTGCCATTCCTTCAATGAAACAAATTGAACGCACTCATTCAGGGAAACAGTTTGCAAGTATTCAGTGAAACAGACTGCATGTGTTAATTCAATGAGTAGAGCTTCTCTCATTCATTCAATGCCACGAGTTTAATGCATTGATTCAATGAAACAGACAGCACGTGTTAATTCAATGAGAAGACATCTGTCATTGTATCAGCGACTTGACCTAAACGCTTTCATTCAACAAAACAGACTGCACGAGTTAATTTAATGAGTAAAACAAATTTCATTTATTCAATCATTGAAGTAATCATCAATCATTGATTCAATAAATCAAACGATAATCATTGTTTCAATGAATCAAATTGCAGTCATTTATTTAGAGAATCGAACTGCATTCAATGAATCAAACTGCTCTCATTCCATGAAATACACTTCACGTGCAAATCCATTGTTTCGAGATTTTGTCATTTCTGCAATGAAGCAACTTGTACGCATTTATTCAATGAAACAAAATGCAAACATTTAATCAATGAAACAGATTGCACGTGTTAATTCAATGAGTAGGGCTTCTCTCATTCAGCCAATGCCACGAGATTAACGCATTGATTCATTGAATCAATCTTCACACCTTCATTCAATGAAGCGGAATGCACCTGTTAATTTCATGAGTAAATCTTTTGTCATTCATTCAAGGAAACAAACTGCATTTATTATTGAATGAAACATACAGCACGAGTTGAGCAGAGCTTCTCTCATTCACTCAATGTTCTGTCATTCATACAGTGAAAGGAACTGTACGTGTTAATTCCATGTGCAGAGCTTCTCTCATTCATTCAAAGAAACAAACTGCACACATTCATTTAGAGACAGAGACAGCACGTGTTAATTCAAGGTGTAGAGCTTATCTCCTTCATTCAATTTTATGTCATTCATTAAATGAAACAAACTGCGCGTGTTAATTCAATGTGCAAAGCTTCTCTCATTTATTCAAAGAAACAAACTGCACACAGTCATTCAATGACAGAGACTGCACGTGTTACTTCAATAAAGCTTCTCTCATTCATTCTATCTGCAAGGCTCAAATCTTTCATTCAATGAAACGCTATGCTTCATTCAATCATTGAATCAATCTTCAGTCATTCAAAGAATCAAACGCTATTCAATATTTCAATAAATCAAACTTGACTCATTCATTTAGGGAATTGAACTGCATTCATTTTTTCAATGAATCAAACTGCACTCATTCATTCAATGAAAAGCACTGCACGTACCAATCGACTGATTAGAACATTTGCCTTTCCTTCAATGAAACAAATTGAACGCACTCATTCAGGGAATCAATCTTTATGCATTCATTCAGTGAAACAGACTGCACGTGTTAATTCAATGTGTAAAGCTTCCCTCATTCATTCAGTGAAACAAACTGCACACAGTCTTTCAATGACACAGACTGCACGTGTTAATTCAACGAGTAAAGCTTCTGTCATTCATTCATTCTTTAAAGCTTAAAGCTTTCATTCAAGGAAACACACTGCCTTCATTCACTCATTGAATCCATCTTCAATCATTGATACAATCAATCAAACGTTGCTCATTGTTTAAATATATCAAACTGACCTCAATTATTTAGAGAATCGAACTGCATTCATTCATTCAATGAAACAGACTGCACGTCCTAATTCAATGAGTAGAGCTTCTCTCATTCATTCAATGTTTCATGCTTATGTCATTCACTCAATGAATCCAACTGCACGTGTTCATTCAAGGAGCATAGTTTCTCTCTAGTCAATTTAGTGAAACAAGCTGCATTCTTTTAATCATTGAATCAATCTTCAAACATTATTCAATGAATCAAACATTATTCGTTATTTCAAAGAATCATGCTTTACTCATTTATTGATTGAGTCGAACTACATTCACTCATTCAATGAATCAAAATGCATACATTCTTTCAATGAATCAAACTACACTCATTCATTCAATGAATCACACTTCACGCATTCGTTCTGTGTACCAAACTGCATGCATTCATTCAATGAAAGAGATTGCACTTGTCAATTCAAAGAGTAGAGCTTCTCTCAATCATTCAATTTTATGTCATTCATTCAGAGAAACAAACTGCACGTGTTAATCAATGAATAATTCTTCAATCATTGATTCAATGAATCAAACTTTATCCATTGCTTAAATGTATCAAATGTATCAATTATTTAGAGAATCGAACTGCATTCATTCATTCAATGAAACAGACTGCACGTCCTAATTCAATGAGTAGAGCTTCTCTCATTCATTCAATGTTTCATGCTTATGTCATTCACTCAATGAATCCAACTGCACGTGTTCATTCAAGGAGCATAGTTTCTCTCTAGTCAATTTAGTGAAACAAGCTGCATTCTTTTAATCATTGAATCAATCTTCAAACATTATTCAATGAATCAAACATTATTCGTTATTTCAAAGAATCATGCTTTACTCATTTATTGATTGAGTCGAACTACATTCACTCATTCAATGAATCAAA
>NC_057725.1:73591305-73606106 GCF_004010195.1 Chiloscyllium plagiosum | reverse complement strand
AATTACTGACGAAAATGTGACATAAACCACAAGAAACCCTCCCTCTCCAAACACACAGAGACACACCCATAAGGACAGATGGTTTCTAGAACATTCCCACATAGTCGATCACTCGAGAGTAGACATAGGTCACTCCTTCCCAGTTCCTAATACGGAGGGTGGAAACGTTGCTGTCCTGAACGATTCTCTCCCAGTTTCCTGAAGACAAACGGAGTTTGGAAATTCCTGTATTTTGGTGTAAATTGTGGTCGACCTTGTGTTATGAAGAAATGTAAATGCAGTGAAAACGTATTAACCCCTTTAACTGACTGAGGGGACTTCGGAACAGTGTCTCCTTCTCCCTGGAACGGCATCTCTTCCCTTGGGATCTTATCGTTTGTTCAATTCACTGACGTCTGGCCGTTCACAAACAACGTCAGGGACAGAACATTCCGGGAATGTCAGTTATAGAATGTCGGGGACAGAACTTTCTGTGAATCTCTTTGACGTGTCGATCACCTGTCCCACTATGTCCACTCCACCCTCCTCTCTGACCTATCACCTCTCCCCCACCTCTATCTACCGATCACATTCCCAGCTTCCTTCCATCCATCCCCAGACCTACCCCCCATCCCATTTATATCTCAGCTGCCCGGCCCACAAGCCTCATTCCTGATAAAGGGATTATGCCCGAAACGTTCATTCCCCTGCACTTCGGATGCTGCCTGACCTGCTGTGCTTTTCCAGCACCACATTCCCACTCAGGAAACAGTCTGACACCGTCATACTCACGGGACCAGGCCTGATGGGTCATGCTTCATGAAGCCTCGTCACCATCCCTAGGTATATCCTGTCCCACCGGCAGGACAGACCCACCACCACTGGGGAATCCCTGGGATACAGTCAGGGAAGGAGTTACCCTGAAATTCCCCAACATTGATTCCAGAACCTAGGAAGGCTCATCGTAACAGATCACAGATGGTCAAGGAAATCGCCTGAGGATGTTCATCTCCTGCCCCTCACCTGCCTCTCGGTGATAACTTGGTTTCCCTCGATGTTGGAAACAAATCAGGGTGATAAGGACACAGGCATCCTCTGGGTGTAGGACTTCAATGTCCATCACAAAGAGTATCCCCATAGGCCCATCCCTGACTGAGCAGGGAGAAACCTCACATGCACAGCAGCCAGATTGGGCCAAGTGATGGGGGAAGAATAAGACGGAAACATTCTCACCAAACCCTTTATCCCAAAGGGATCTGTCCCTGACCATATCTGTAGGAGCAGCCAGAACACAGTCCTGGTGGAGGGATAGTCTCAGCCTCATATTGAAGACCCTGCCCACTGTGTTATGTGGCAATCCCTCCTATGAAGTAGGACATACTTGTAAAGGACCAAGTACATGTAAGCTGGCCATCCATGAGGCTCTGCGGGCTAGCAACAGCTGCATTATCAATGGCCTTCCCTCCATGGTAAAGTCAGAAGTGGGCTGTTCACTGATTGTTCCAAAACGTTCAGCATCATTCCCAACTACACCTATTCAGAGCTGGAAATGTGTTGCTGGAAAAGCGCAGAAAGAGAAGTTGTTCAGGGTGAGGGCCAGTTCAGTCAGTCGAAGGAGGGTTACGAAGAGGCAGGCATAGCTGGGGCCCATGTGGGTGCCCATGGCTACTCCTTTGGTTTGGAGGAAGTGGGAGGATTGGAAAGAGAAGTTGTTCAGGGTGAGGGCCAGTTCAGTCAGTCGAAGGAGGGTTACGAAGAGGCAGGCATAGCTGGGGCCCATGTGGGTGCCCATGGCTACTCCTTTGGTTTGGAGGAAGTGGGAGGATTGGAAAGAGAAGTTGTTCAGGGTGAGGGCCAGTTCAGTCAGTCGAAGGAGGGTTACGAAGAGGCAGGCATAGCTGGGGCCCATGTGGGTGCCCATGGCTACTCCTTTGGTTTGGAGGAAGTGGGAGGATTGGAAAGAGAAGTTGTTCAGGGTGAGGGCCAGTTCAGTCAGTCGAAGGAGGGTTACGAAGAGGCAGGCATAGCTGGGGCCCATGTGGGTGCCCATGGCTACTCCTTTGGTTTGGAGGAAGTGGGAGGATTGGAAAGAGAAGTTGTTCAGGGTGAGGGCCAGTTCAGTCAGTCGAAGGAGGGTTACGAAGAGGCAGGCATAGCTGGGGCCCATGTGGGTGCCCATGGCTACTCCTTTGGTTTGGAGGAAGTGGGAGGATTGGAAAGAGAAGTTGTTCAGGGTGAGGGCCAGTTCAGTCAGTCGAAGGAGGGTTACGAAGAGGCAGGCATAGCTGGGGCCCATGTGGGTGCCCATGGCTACTCCTTTGGTTTGGAGGAAGTGGGAGGATTGGAAAGAGAAGTTGTTCAGGGTGAGGGCCAGTTCAGTCAGTCGAAGGAGGGTTACGAAGAGGCAGGCATAGCTGGGGCCCATGTGGGTGCCCATGGCTACTCCTTTGGTTTGGAGGAAGTGGGAGGATTGGAAAGAGAAGTTGTTCAGGGTGAGGGCCAGTTCAGTCAGTCGAAGGAGGGTTACGAAGAGGCAGGCATAGCTGGGGCCCATGTGGGTGCCCATGGCTACTCCTTTGGTTTGGAGGAAGTGGGAGGATTGGAAAGAGAAGTTGTTCAGGGTGAGGGCCAGTTCAGTCAGTCGAAGGAGGGTTACGAAGAGGCAGGCATAGCTGGGGCCCATGTGGGTGCCCATGGCTACTCCTTTGGTTTGGAGGAAGTGGGAGGATTGGAAAGAGAAGTTGTTCAGGGTGAGGGCCAGTTCAGTCAGTCGAAGGAGGGTTACGAAGAGGCAGGCATAGCTGGGGCCCATGTGGGTGCCCATGGCTACTCCTTTGGTTTGGAGGAAGTGGGAGGATTGGAAAGAGAAGTTGTTCAGGGTGAGGACCATTTCAGTCAGTCGAAGGAGGGTGTCAGTGGAAGGGTACTGGTCAGTACGCCGGGAAAGAAAGAAGCGGAGGGCTTTGAGTCCTTCGTGATGGGAGATGGAGGTGATGGGGATGGACGCCCCTCCTCCCTACGCCCCTCCTCCCTACCTTTTATCTTAGCCTGCTGGACACACTTTCCTCATTCCTGAAGAAGGGCTTATGCCCAAAACGTCGATTCTCCTGTTCCCTGGATGCTGCCTGACCTGCTGCGCTTTTCCAGCAACACATTTCCAGCTCTGATCTCCAGCATCTGCAGACCTCACTTACACCTATTCAGCCCAACTAGAGTTTTAAACTGGAACAGAATGAGGCCATTCGGCGATTGGAGGCTGTTACTCAGCAATTGGAGCAGATCTTTTAATCTCTCATACCTGTTACACAGGAAATGGAAGGGAATATTCAGCATTTCAAAGCTGCTACACAGGAATCCGGGAGGGGGAGCGGGGAGGGGGGAAGGGTTACTGAGCCAGGAGCAGGGATAAATTAGGGAGCAATCAGTCTCTATCAGTTTAACACAAATTGCCGACTGCAGTGACACAGTGACCAGTGCTGGCACGTCAACTATTTGCAAACTATATCAATGCTTTCCAGAAATGGAACAAACATGTTCTAACTAAATTTATGCTGACATTAAGATTGAGAGAAACTGAAATTATCAAGGGGAGGTAGAGAATCTCTAAATGGATAAGGAACAGACAACAACTTGGTAGATCGAATATAATGTGGGTAACTGTAAACCTGTGATTTTTTTCTTCAGGAAGAACAACAGGCTGTGGCTTACAGAAATGGAGAGGGATTACAGGACTTAGTGATACCATTTGTACTGGAGGGTTCAGTCTGACCTGTCCAGACATGGGAAGTGTGGCCCCATCTCTCTGATGATCTGCTCCCTGATGTTCCCAGTGGCCCCATTACTCTCAGCACACACCGGATATTTTGATGTGGTTGGTTGGTGGTGGGACTTGGTGAGTGGGAGGATGCTATGAGCCCTGTACCAACGGGAAAGCCTTTATCTGAAAGGCCATCATTCCTTTCTCCGTGGAGACCCGAGGACGATGTGAATGGCTGCCTGCTTCTGAACGAAGAGGCTGTGGCTGCTCCCAGGACAGTGGGTATTCGCCAACATGATGTACTGTACCTGGGCACACTGTAAGGATAGTCCACATGGCTTTGTACATGGGAAATCATTTCTAACAAAGTTGATTGCATTTTCTGAAGAGATGATAAAGAAGATTGATTATGGCAGTGTGGTAGACGCTGTCCATCTAGACTTCAGCAAGGCGTTCGACAGGATTCCGCATGGCAGACAAGTTAGTAAGGATAGGTCATAAATAAATCCAAGATATGATAGCCAAATGGCTGCAAAATTAGAGTGAAGGTAGGAGACTGAGTGTGGTAGAGGACAGCTTTTCAGACTAGAGGCCTATGACCAGTGATTTGCCAAAAGGAGCACTGCTTTTCATTATTTATGTAAATTATTTGAATGTGAATACTCGCCTGTTTATTATGTTTACAGACGACATTAAAATTGGAGGTGCAGTGGCCAGCAATGTTTACGTCAGTGTACAATGGGACCTCGATCAGATGGGCCAATGGACCAAGGAGTGACAGATGAAGTTAATTTTAGGTAAATGTGAAATGTTGCATTTTGGTAAGGTAAAGCAGGGCAGGGCATACACAATTAATCGTGAGGTCCTGGGAAGTATTGTTGACCAAAAAGTGTGCAGGCTCATAGATCAATAAAAATGGAGTCACAGATCGACAGGGTGGTGAAGGTGGGGTTTGGTATGCTTGCCTTTATTGATCAGTACATTGAGTATGCGAGTTGGGAGCTCATGTTGCAACTGGACAGGATGTCGGTGAGGCCAGATCTGTGTTTAATTCAGTTCGCTCTGCTACAGGTAGGATGCTGTTAAACTATAGAGGATGCAGAAAATATTTACAATGATATTGCCGGACATGGAGTGGCTACAGGGAGAGGCTGGACAGACTGGGGCTTTTTTACTCTGGACCATCGGAGGCTGTGACGTGACATTATGAAGGTTTATAAAATCATGAAGAAAATTGATAATCTGAATAGCCAAGGTCTTTTTTTCCAGGATAGGGGAGTTCAAAACTGTCGGACAAAAGCTAAAGGTGAGAGGAGAAAGATAGTAAAGGGACAATATTTTCATGGAGATTGTGGTGTGTGTGTGAAATGAGCTCTTAGTGATGGTGATGGAGGCTGGTACAGCTAAAATAGGCATCTGGATAGGCATATTAATAGGAAGGACTTAGAGGAATATGGGCTTAATGCTGGCAAATGGGACTAGATCAGATTGGGATGTCTGAGTTACGTGGACAGTTCTCCGTGCTTTATGACACTGTAAGAGAGATGAGGAGAAATTCTAAAAGGACCTTTTGAGTGGGAAGTCTATTCTCCAGAGGTATGTGGTGCCTCTTTGTTCACATTCATCCAAAGATGAGTTAGTTAAATATTTGATGCAAAAGTGAGTCACAGATAATGGAACACAGACGGGAAAGTGGGGCTGGTGGAGAAGGTTCATAGTGTTTAACGATCTAACACGGTTCCTGTTCTGATCTTCCATTCAGACCCTCCAACCTGCTAGACAGGAACAGTTGGAGGCCACTTACTGCTATAGCTCCCCTGACTCTCTGAAATAGAGAATTCTTTGCATTCGCTACCCTCTGTTTGAAGAAATCACTGTCTGCTCTTACACCATGATCTATCAATATGAGCGATAGA
This sequence comes from Chiloscyllium plagiosum, assembly GCF_004010195.1. Lineage (NCBI taxonomy): Eukaryota > Metazoa > Chordata > Chondrichthyes > Orectolobiformes > Hemiscylliidae > Chiloscyllium > Chiloscyllium plagiosum. The sequence goes on along the minus strand of NC_057725.1, from coordinate 73,600,454 downwards.
CTACAAGGGCCTACCAAAGAGCGACTGGCCCTGATATCAAGGCAGTATTTAATTGAAGATGACATCAAGGAGCCTGAGTAAAATTGCACTTCATCAGAATCCATTGCAAACTCTCCAGTGCTTGGAGTCATTCACAGCACAATGGAACATGTTTATCATCTCAGCCATGGAACATATCTGAAGGAAATCCTCAGGGTAGCTACCTCAGTCCAGTCAAACCCAGTTTGTCAGCAATCAATCATTGGTGTGAGGAAGAGGCCATTCATCCCATTGAGTCCACATCAACCAGAAGTAGGGATATTTACTGAATGTTACACGATATTCAGAAAGATTCGTCATCCCTGAACTCCTGATGCAGTCTGAGTACATGTGCAACAAGACTGAGAGAACGTTCAAGCCTGTGCTGTTAAACTGTCGATAACATTCATGAAACAGCGATGCACATTTCCATAGTAAATGGAGGAGTTCACTCAGTACCTCAATCGGGCTTCACAGGAATATAGGAAAGTCATTCAACCCATCAAAACTACTGGACAAGAAGAGGGACAGCCCATTCAGTCCCTCCTGCCGTTACACAGGAAACAAGGAGTCTGCTCACTCCCACACGTCGCTAACACGGGATCAGAAAATGACCATTTCACACGTGGAGTCAATTATAAAGGAACAGGAAGAGGTCATTCAGCTTGTCAAGTCACTAACGCAGGAAGATGAAGGTGTCAGAGATACTCCAACATAACGAACAAAATGGAGTAGGGTCTGTTCCATGGTATTCCTCGTGGCTTCATTACTCATAGTACATCCGTGTTATGTTAGCATGGTTTCCTGGCAGAGAGATTGAAACATTTTTTTAAACCAGTTTCAAAGGCATCTTCCATCACTGAGAGAGCAGACCTACATCCTATCTGAAAGTCAGAAGCTGTTGGAGAATAGCTAACTTTCAGAATGAAAGTATTGTGGCTGCTGACAGGATTGTGAACACTACAACGTTGAGTGGAAGGTCACACAGTAATTATAGATTACAGTGTTCAGAGTTCATTCAGAGCCTGTACCTCTCTGTTAATAGAAATGAGGTCTCTGCACAGGCAAGTAAATTATTAGGAATCAGTCACTAACGCAGGAAGATGAAGGTGTCAGAGATGCTCCAACATAACGAACAAAATGGAGTAGGGTCTGTTCCATGGTATTCCTCGTGGCTTCATTACTCATAGTACATCCGTGTTATGTTAGCATGGTTTCCTGGCAGAGAGATTGAAACATTTTTTTAAACCAGTTTCAAAGGCATCTTCCATCACTGAGAGAGCAGACCTACATCCTATCTGAAAGTCAGAAGCTGTTGGAGAATAGCAAACTGTTTCAGAATGAAAGTATTGTGGCTGCTGACAGGATTGTGAACACTACAACGTTGAGTGGAAGGTCACACAGTAATTATAGATTACAGTGTTCAGAGTTCATTCAGAGCCTATACCTCTCTGTTAATAGAAATGAGGTCTCTGCACAGGCACGTAAATTATTAGGAATCTAGCATCCTATGGAAAGCATGGAATTTCCCACTTTATCAACAGCTGTTTGGGACACAATGAGTGTCCGTGCATAACCATAAAGTTTCAACTTCGTATTCTCTCACAATGTTACAAGTTAAACACATACTCACTCCACTCTCTCCTGATAGACCACATGCCAGGGTTCAATGTGGAGAAACTCCTTTGCACTGTCACGGTGACGTGGAGATAATTATTTATAAAACAGGCTCAGTCTGTATACAATACCCCAAATACTCTTTCAACAAAACACTACCATTGAGTAAGGTATATTTACTGTGGTACTTCAAGTATTTCGCATTAAAGATCAGCGTCATTTTCAGTTATAATTACTTCTGTTCCATCCGAATTCTGTTAGTGACTTATAGCCAAGGACATCTAAGTCCTTTTCAACAACACCACTTTCCAAACTCTCACCATTTCATAAACTTAAATATGAAACAGTACATTTGTTGTTCCCATCTGAATCATGTTATATCTTACAAATACCTATTGCTCAAGAATTGATCCTTCTGATACCCCACAAGCCTTCCACCCAGATAAAAACACTACTCTCTTCATTTTGTCCATTATCCATTTTTTTATTCATTCTGTGTGTTCCAAACCTACCTACCAATGGACTCTAACATTACTCGCTCATCAGTATTCAACTGCATCAAACTTTTTTCTGAAAATTCAAAAACTCCACTCCCACTGATCGTCAATTGTCGATGTCACAACGGAATATCTCCACAACTACAGCAGGCTTATCAAAGATCATTTCCCTTTCCTGAATCTCGGCCGAATGTAATCATATCATTATTTTCCAAGTGTCTAGTTGTCACATTCCTTATAAAGTTTATAATGTTTTTTTTCTCACAGCTGACATCAAGCTATTTAGTTTTCTGTTTTCCCTCTCCGTCCTGTTTTAAATATTTAGGGGAACAATAGCCGCTTTCCAGTCTGCAGGATCCCTCCAGAATCTAACCAGCTTTGAAGAATAATCAGTAATTCTTTCAGTCTCTCTGTTGCCACCTCCTCAATACTCTGGGATGTAGCTCATCAGATCTACCAACATACCAAGCTTGAATGCGAATAGATTTTAAAAGACCTACTCTTCACTAATTCTAATTTCGTGCATCCCCTAATTTTGACCAGGGCTCCTGATCACTAGTATTTCTGGAAGTTAGTTTCTTCCTCCGTGGAGAAAAAACCAATATATTCCTCTCGGCTTCTGTCAGCTCGTGTTATATCGGAGGACTGCACTCCAGATATGTCATTCACTCCTCCTGGAAAGTTCCAGAATGAATCCAATACACTTCATGGTGATGTATATGTCTCCCACTCTCTTTTGGAAAGTTCCAGAATCAATCCAGTTCACTTCATGGCCAGTGTCCGCACAGTCCTATCCCTGCTGTGAGTTTACAGGCTATATTGAAGAAGGGGAACAGCTCAGTGACCACCTCATTTTTGAAAGACGCAGGTTTCACAATTTACACTTGGAATGGGCCCAGTTTAGACAAATGTTCCTGGAATACCCAGGGAGGATCATGCAGTGCCCTGCCCTCCCTGTGTACAGAGCTTCCCTTCTGTGTAGCCTCGACTCCATTTGTTTACCATGGACCCAGAACACTTGTAAATGCAGTGCTCATATCTCTTCCAGAGTGGGGTCACCAGACTCTTGGGTCTCTCTGAATGGAGACTGGGGATATTTTCGAGGTTTGATGGCAGAGAGAATGTCGAATTTTAAAACAGTTCAGGGCAAACGGATGATCAAGGGTCGGAACAGTCTTGTTCCTTCTTAGATGTTTATGAGTGAGGAGTCTGAAATTGATGGAAATGAAGTGGAGTTTGCGACTGATACTGAAGATAGCAGATTATGTAATAGTTAAATATAAATAACAGAAATATCAATAACCTTCACCATCATTTATCAAGTTGAAAGAGATAGGCTTACCAGGAACACCAAGAATAGCGAGGATGGGATAGCAACCTTCCTGAATATTCATCAATATGGCTCGTATCCGCAATCCCGAGAAAGATAATAAAGATCATCAGATAAACTCCTGTCTATTGTTGTAACATTCCAGTCTAATGTTCTCAGATTCTGAGCCATTGTTGGAGAATTCCAGTCTGTTGTTCTAAGATTCTTTTCCTCTCCCACTCTCTGTAGCTGCTGCGCACAATCGTCTTGAGGATGACGCTGCCGCTGATACTATGGCATAACAGGTTGAAGGAAGCCGCATACTAATAGAAGAGGGAAACACTCTAATGACACAGTTAGAATCCATGGAAACTGACATCAATCACAGTCACAAATAGCTCCAGTAAACCGTTTTCACTACAACTCTCATATGTCATAACAATACTAGGTCTGGTTGGGATGTTGGGTTAATAGCACGTCTCCAATCGTAAATTTAGAGATGAGGCAGAGTGATAATTCACTAGCTCAATGATTCTACTATGTTTTGGCAGAATGGGAATAGCTGGGGTCGCAAGGCCGTCTGTGTCTGATCACCAGGGCTCCTGCATTCTTTCGTTTCAATTATTTATGTTTAACTTTGACATTTATCTTACCATCATTTAACGGCTTAGGTGAGGTTAGGCATTTTTGAGAGCCTCCTACAGTGGCATAGACGGTGTATATACAGTGCATTCCTTCTGGTCCTTGCAGCTGCGTCCTGGTCCTGTGGAGTTTTGGCCAAACTCTCACGGAACCAGGATTCTTAGTTTTACCTTTCACCAGGTATTGCTGGGGTATCAGCAGAGTTGGAAGGTTGTAAATCTTTCCTGGCTACTGCACTCTCTCTCTGAGATTTCTCTCAGAATTGGCTTTTGATGTTCTTTCCTCCTGGATTGGAGAACTGTATGTGAGACGATCTGTTTCTTGAATTTGATTTTTCACAATTGTATGTTTATGGGAAGTTGCTATATTGGAGCAGTTACTGTATAGTAACTAAATAACCTATAATTCTTTTCGGTTTTCCAGTAGAACTGAGGAATTCCAAGTTCCTTTAGTTGTTGTTATATTTGAATACATTGTGTTTTGCTTAAAGTCAAATATTTTGGCCAAACGAATTGTATCTGAAACACAGCACCTCACATTTACCTTTAAAATTAGAAAACGTTCGGGTCGAGACTACCTTCGTCATGTATTGTGAGGGGCGGTCTGCTCGGGTCCATAGCATAAAGGGAAGATTTTCACGTTTTACTTGGAGAATGACTTAAAGGACAACATGTTGCAGAAATACGGGCTTTCACAGCCGAATGCACCGAGGTGGAGGAGTGATAGCTCTATCAGGAATTAGAATGCATACACAATCCACCTTACAGATCGAGCCCAGACACGTGTAAGCCCAGATGAAATACCTGTTCAGCATGGTGCACTGTGCAGACCAGGCTCATTCCAACCCAGCAATCTGTCCAGGATGGAGCACTGTACAGACCAGGCTTAGTGTAACGCAGCAATCTGTCCAGGATGGATCACTGTACAGACCAGGCTCAGTACGTTCAAGCAATCTGTCCAGGATGGAATACTGTGCAGTCCATGTTCAGTTCAATCCAGCAATCTATCCAGGGTGGAGCACTCTGCACGTGTCACCGGTCCACTAACTATCTGTCCAACATAGGTAGCAGTGCAGATCACACTGGTGCATGGATTCAGAAATCTGGACGAAATTTCCTGTCCAGCATGGGATGATATTCAGCCCACACAAATATATTGCTCTATAAACGTGAACAAAGAACCTGTTCAGTATGGGGAGCTGTGCAGTGAAGATCAATGAAGAGCAGTGAATTGATCTGTAATCCAGGAGCAGTTACCCTCCCAGCATGTACAGCTGTGGAAACCGCCCCAGTGCATTGCTCAGTAACACTGTGTTAGATCCGTGCCCAGTGTGGGGAACTTGCAGCCCATGTTGGAATGGACAGGATGTGAAGCTCCCATCCATTTACAGCTCCATATCTCCATTGTACCATGACAAGGGGATGCTGTGGGTGTGAAAACCACTGCCAGAGAGAGAGGGAATTTCAACAAACAAAAGGATTTGGTGAAAAGGGGAAAGGAAGATTGAGAGACAATTTCATGGAAGATCACAGTTTTCAGAATGCTGAAATGAAGATATTTCGACTCCTGCAACGTGAGACAGTATTCCGAGGAATGATGGGTGAATGGGATAGTGGTGTGAGTTCAGATGATGGATTTTTGGATGAGCATTTATTCTGCAGCTTTGTAACTGTGAGTGGGCACAGCAGAGTCTCTGACTCGTTGGGCTGCATGTAACAACCATTTATATCAGTGACATTTTTATTGAATGTGACAGAGGGATTGTCTGCACGAGGTCGAGCTAGTTTCCTGGTGCTATCTTATCGAACTCAAGTCATTACCTACCCACCCGACCCCATGGTGTCCCTCCCATTCAACACCAGCTGGATTCTCCCACCCATCATGGCTGGGGGTACTAACCATCACCCGGATATCCCTGGTTATTTCGTGATCCTTGGGCCTGGTGCCACCTTCAAAATGCCAATGGGGACACTTTTGAGCTTTCTCAGTTTGGAGCTGCCCTTTACAGTCTACCCCCAGCATGGCAGATAAGAGGCAAATACGCCACAATTTGTCAACCGGGATATGTGGATGGGCACCATTCTCTTCTCAGAGGTTGCCACACTACCAGACCCACCGAACGTGGTCTGAGCTCACCACCCAGCTCAGTACAGTATCTGCAATCTGAAGAAATGTCCAGCAATACAGGACAAACATCAATAACCTTCCCTGCCCTGTCAGGAAAAGGGTCACCTTATTCTCGCTGCTGTAGCAACCACCCCCAAACAAGGCCAATGGTCTACAACTCTCACTGCGGCATACCGCACCTTCCCCATCTCTCTCTTTCTCTCTTTCCCTCTTGCCTTTGCAATACCCCCACATGGCAATTGAATGTTCCAGATAATCTTTCAAATCATTCCCATTTTCAGGAAAATGTTAATGCCGAATGAATAGCGTTGCATGTTTTTCAATACACAGACGATTCAAATCCATCATGAGGCCATTCAGCCCTTCAAACGTGCTCCATCATATAATGAGATCGCAGCTGGTCTGTCAGTTCTCTCAGCTCCATGTTACAAGAATTTTCAGTCATTCAACTCCCTGGGTTTCTGTCACTGAGAGGATGACACTCAGGTACATTTACCCTGGTGTTCTTCAAGCGTCTGTTCGAGGGCATTTCCCATACAGACGGACTTCCCACACAACATATTCCATCAGTTTTATATTTTTATGTAATGATAAGCACATTTTACACAGAACAATAAAAAATATGCACTTATTTTATGTTTATAGATATCCAATTTTAATTAATAATTCTGGTTATTTCACTTGTCTCATCTTATTGTTGTCAGCCGAAGACAGCTTCTAACCACTTGGCTCATTATAAAATACAATTTCTAGCAGAGAACGTTTTCATCCTCAGCCGTTATCTGGATTGTTATCTGAATACACCTTTATCTTGTTATGGAAGTTTCTCTTTTCCTTCGTCTGTGACTGTTTCTCTCTGTAACAGTTACACTGTCTCCCACTTAGTTGGCAGGATGGCTGGTTTGTGATGCAGAGGGAGGCCAACAGCGCAGGTTCAGTGCCCCAAAACTGACAGACATTACCATGAAGGGGACGCTTTCTCAACCTCACCCCAACTCCCGACGTGTGGTGACCCTCAGGACAAACTACCTGAGAGTCTCTAATGACAGAGCAGCCCCATGGTCCTTTGATACTGTATTGTACCATTCTTGCATTTTAATTTTTTATCTATTTTATCATTTCGTTTTGCGTTATATTCCTGGATGTTCTGTACCAGTGTCATTTGTACTACTGTCAGAATTTCCCACACACTGCAAATTCCTGCCCATTCCTCAATAATCCTTGACTTCATTTGTTATTTGTGAACCTTCTGTCTGTGCTTCAAAAATATTGAATATCTCTGCCTCCAATACACGGCGTGGAAGAGTTTTACAGAGACTCACAACACTGAGAAAACAAAAATTTAACTCATCTATGTGTAAGATTTGTTTTGTCTCCTTACCTGAGAAAGAATATAATTACATTGGAAGCAGTTGACAGATGTTTCACTTCACTAAGGATGAAGGGCCTTAGAATACGTGGAGGGCCTTAGAATATATTATGGAGGCTTTAACACGTTAGACATGGAATGAGAACTGATGCTATAGAAACATACAAAACCTTGAGGAGAGTGGATCAGGTAGATACCCACTGTGTGTTTGATTAGTTCAAATTTGTTATCATTGTCATACAACCTCTATAGTGAGGAAGCAGGACATTCTGCCCATTGAATCCACACCTAACTATTGAACAGCATCCAATCCAGACCTGCCCCCCATATAACCCTATATTTCCCATTACTAACCCACCTAACCTACACATCTTTGGGCACTGTAGCATGGCCAAACCACTCTAAGCTGCACATCTTTGGACTCTGAGACGAAACATAACCATTGGGAGGAAACCCACTCTGACACGGGGAGAATGTTCAAACTCCACATACACGGTTAACCAAGGTTGGAATTGAAACTAACACCTTGGTTATATGAGGCAGCAATGCTCACGACAGATTCACCATGCTCCTCTGTTAGTTATATTAGTTACATACGTCTACGTTATATTATGTCGAAGATGGCTTCGTCTGATTATCCATAGACAGGTGAATTTGGAATAATGGTGCATGGAGAGAAAAGTGCAGCTGGGACTTCAATGACCATATTTACTGGTGAGGGAGTGTCAAAGATCCGAATGGCTCAGTCGTGTCTCTCAGCCCTGTGTTCTGGCGTTCTATTCAGCGTTTCGGACCTTCTACAAAGGAGCAGAACGACACCACTCCAATGGTTAGGTGTAGTTTCGGAAATGCACTTGGAAAATCCAGGCTGGGTCAAGAATTGACCACGACCCACAATCCCTGTTTCCAGGCATCCCCTCTCTGTAACTTCTGCTCCAGATGGGAGTCATGTTACAGACCCAGATTCGCTGTGAATACAGCCCCCATACCCCACCCAGGGTTAACTCAAACAAATCCTCTACTTGCCCTGAATGCAACATTGTGCAACACGACTTCCAGGAAAATAACCAGTTACTTTCCAAAAGCATAACATGTAAAATTAATACGTAGGAAGATGAGTAGGTCATTTGGCCCCTCAAGCTAGCTCTGCCATTTAATAAGAACATGGATGATCTACTCCAGGGCTCAACTCCACTTTCTTGCTGACTCCTTGTATCCCTCCATACCTCTCTGGGTTAGGGAATTCCAGACATTCATTATCTTCTGAGAGTAGACATCTGCATCTCAGATTAACAGCGATGTTCCATATTCAGTATTTATGTCCTCGAGTTCGAGAAGTTGACAACTTCTCAACATTTACCTCCTCAAGCCCCTTCTGTTTTTCAGCAGTATCACTCCTCATTCATTTAACTCCCAATGAATGATCGCCTCACCATTTTAGTGGTTGTCAATAATTTAAACCTTTTATCTCAGGAAGCTGCTTACTGAACCAACCTAGTTACTTGCTGCATCAGCATGCTGATTTTACGTTTCATACACAGGAAGACTCCAATCCCTTTGTACTGCTCCT
>NC_057725.1:73589089-73590805 GCF_004010195.1 Chiloscyllium plagiosum | reverse complement strand
GCCAGTACATATCTGCTGAGCTATAGGGCCCAACACTGCACACAATAATCTAAATGTGGGCTTGACCAGAGCTTTTTAGTGCCTTGTAAGCACATCCCTGCTTTTATATTTAATTCCTCTCGAAACAAATGCCTTCATTGCATATGCCTTCCTAACTATTGACTTAACTTGCAAGTTTATCTTGAAAGATGCCTGGACTTGGATTCCCAAGACTTCTTGCATTTCAGACATCTGAATTTTCAACCCATTTAGAAAATAGTCCGTGACTCTATTCTGCGCACCAAAGTGCATGACCTCATACTAGCCCATGTTTTACTCCATCTGCGACTGCTTTGTCCATCTCCTAACCTGTCCAAATCCTTCTGCAGCTTGTCCGCCTCCTCAGTGCTACTTGTCCCTCTACATATATTTATAATGTCTGCAAACTTAGCCAGAATGTCCTCCGTTCCATCATCTAGATCATTAATGTAAAATGTGAAAGGTTGACTCAACACTGAGTCTTGCAGAACACATTTTGTCACCGGCTGCCATCCTGAGAAGAACCATTTTATCTCCACTACCTGCTTTTTGCCAAGCAGTCAATCTTCTATCCATGCTAGCACCTTGCCTCTGTCACCACGGGCCCTCATCATAATCAACAGCCTTCTGCGAGGCACTTGTCAAACGCCTTCGTGAGGTCCGGGTAATAACATCCATTGGCTCTCTTTGGTCTACGCTGCTCGTTAATTCCTCATGCAGATGTGTCAAGCATGATCTCCCCTTAATGAAACCATGCTGACTTTGTCATATACTACCGCACACATCCAAATATTCAGAAATCTCATCCTTCGCGATCGGTTCCAGGATCTTAACAACGACTGAGGTTAGGCTGTTTGGTCTGTAATTTTCCGTCTTCTGCCTTATTCCCTTTTTAAACAATGATTTTACGTTAGCGCTATTCTAGTCCTCTGGGATATTGCCTGGTTCTAATGATTTATGAAAGATCACCACTAACGCCTTCACTACCTCTGAGCCTTCTCCCTGAGAGGTCTGTGGTTTAGTCCTTCTGGTCCAGGTGACTTATCCATCTTCAGCCCATTTAGCTTTGCTACCCTGTTTACCTTGGCGATGGGTGACGTACTGAGCTTTGTCTCTTCACACTCTTGACTTTTTGGGAAATTATTTATGTCCTCGGCCATTTATTTCTTCCCCACTATGTCTGTCCGGTGCCATTTTCCAGCAGCTCAATGCCCACTTTTGTCTCGCCTTTGACCTTTATATATCTAAAGAAAATCTTACAGTTTTCCTTGATTTAATTGGCAAGCTTACCCTCATATTTAATCTCCTCCTTCCATATTTATTATTTTGTTGGTCTTTGTGAGCTTCCAAAGTGTCTGGTTTTCCTCTGTCGTTCGTCACATTATGTGCTTGCTCTTTTGCTTTTATTCTGTCCCTGACTTCCGACACAAACATCTGATGAAGGAATGGCGATCCGAAAGCTCGTGTGCTTCCAATTAAACCTGTTGGGCTATAACCTGGATTTGTGTGATTTTTAACCTAGTCAGCCATGGATGCTTAATCCCCTCCCCCCTCCCCCCACCCCCATACCATGCTTCTTTTTTTTTCTCAGGAAGAATCTCTGTCGTGTCTCCTGAATTACTCCCAGATACTCCTGTCATTGCTGTTCCACTGTTTTTCATGCTAGGCTCCTCTCCCAGTCAATTCTACCCAGCTCCT
>NC_057725.1:73582796-73587465 GCF_004010195.1 Chiloscyllium plagiosum | reverse complement strand
GCTCCTTGGATGCTGCCTGACCTGCTGCGCTTTTCCAGCAACACATTTTCAGCTCTGATCTCCAGCATCTGCAGTCCTCACTTTCTCCAACTGTGTGGTTGACAAGGCATACTCGTTCAAAGACGATATGCTGAGCAGAAAAAGTTTACAAAGTTTATCCACAGCAGACACTCAGAATTTTAATGCATTTTACTGTACAAGGTGAGACCATTGTAATGTATGACCAAATTTTTAAAAATTAATTTTTCATATTATTATTTCTTGTTTGACAAGTGTACATTGGAAACTTTGGGGCTTTCTTGGCTATCTTGAAGGTCTGCTTGACATGGAATTCATGTACGGACCCTGAGTATTTGACTTGCCTAGGTTTTGCTTTCTCCTTACAGAAATTGATGTCATCCTTTGCCGTTGTATTGCCATGGATAAACAGCGATTGCTGTAACATTTTGTAAATCGGAGAAACACAGATTTATCCCAAGGCCTGTCATTTGTGAGAAGATGAAATGAATGAAAAATCAGTGATCAAATTATGTCAACGTGAAGACTTTGGTACAGGGATGAATTACTTGGAAGTTACAACATTGAAGCAGAACGAAGGACCCGATACCCAACATGAGCAAGACGAATGTAGTATACAAAATACCATGCAAGGACTGCACTAAACACTATATAGGACAAACAGGAAGACAGCTAACAATCCGCATACATGAACATCAACTAGCCACGAAACGACACGACCAGCTATCCTTTGCAGCCACACACGCAGACAACAAGCAACATGAATTCGACTGGGACAACACTACTATCATAGGGCAAGCAAGACAGAGACCAGCCAGGGAATTTGTAGAGGCATGGCATTCATCCACAAACTCCATCAACAAACACATCGACCTGGACTCAATATACCAACCACTGCAGCGGACAGCTGAAACTTACAACCGGAAGCGGCAGGGACAGACCACTATAAACACCGGAGGAAACATCAAAGAAGCGCTTCGCAGGAGGCTCCCAAGCACTGATGATGTCGCCTAGCCAGGGGACGAAACGTTTGCAACAAAAACTTCCAGCTCGGCGAACAGAACCACAACAACGAGCACCCGAGCTACAAATCTTCGCACAAACTTTCTTTTTCAATCTTTGGTGATACTCAATTCTACCCACACTGAGTTTGTGCCGTCTGACCCTACTTTAAGTCATACAGTCAGAGAGATGTACAGTATGGAAACAGATTCTTCGGTCCAACTCGTCCATGCCGACCAGATACCCCAACCTAATCTAGTCCCATTTTCAGCATTTGGCCTGTATCCTTCATACCTCTCCTATTTACATACCCATCCAGATGCCTTTTAAATGTTGGAATGGGAGCAGTGTCCACCACTTCCGACCAAGTTGTTTCCATACACACACCACCCTGTGCATGAAAAAAACTTGCTCCTTTGGTCCCTTTTAAATCTTTCCCTTCTCAACGTAACCTATATCCTGTACTTCTCCCGCAACTCAGGGAAAATACTTTGTATGTTTATCCCATGCGTGCCCCCTGTGATTTTCTAAACCATGATAAGGTCACCCCTCAGCCTCTGATGCTCCAGTGAAAACGGCCCCAGCCTGTTCAACTTCTCCCTGTAGCTGAAGTAGTCCAATCCTGGTAACATCCTTGTAAATCTTTTCTGAATCCTTTCAAGTTTCACAACAACTTTCCGATAGCAAGGAGACCAGAATTCTTATGATTGATTTATTTTCATTATTACTGATAAGGCAACCGCTCCCCCCACTCCACCTGTCTTTTCGATAGGATGTATGCCCTTGAATATTCAGCTGTCAATCCTGATCCCCTTGCAGCACGACTCTGCCAATTTCAATCTGCACCACAAGGTCATTTACCTGGTTTCTTATACGGCATGCATTCAGATATAATACTCTCAGTCCTGTATTAACCGTCCCTCCTCTCAGTGTCATTTGTCTGTCCAGTGTGCTTGAAGTTTGATTGTTTACAATTCCAATTCACTCTGTCCTATTTGTGCGTGTGTTACAGGTTTTAATAACCACTCCTGCGTTCTGCACTGTTACATCGTCTTTTATTTCGAGTTTTCTAATTTCCCTGAAAACTGAAACCCCACCCAAAACCAAAAAAAAAGTTGAAAGATCTGTCAGCAGCCCTAGTTATGTGATTTGCTCGCACTCTGGCCCCAGCATTGTTCAGATGAAGACCATTCCATCAGAACAGGTCCCTCCTTCCCCAGTAATAAAATATGCTTATGAAACACGAAATACAGGGACAAAGTGACTTTTCCTACAGTCCAAAATCTGGAAAATACAAACAGATAAGATTGTTAAAATACACTCATGACCTTGAGCTATATAAAATTGAAATGTGAATTACAAAACCATGGAAGTGTTGTGCAAACTTTATCAATTATTATTCGGCCCACAGCTGAGATGCTGACTTCCCCTCTGTCAGTGATCTCCCTCGCTGAGATTCTCTGGTTCAGTCCCACACACAGTATCTCGGGGTGTTACCAGTTCCTGCTGCTGTTCGCCCAGTCTATTTAAGTTAATGCACTGTCTCCCTGTAACCAATCAATTGGTCGATTGGATACTGTTTTACTGTCAGCAACCCAGCTCTGTGATGTTATTGGTGATAAATGATCTGTGAAGACAGCCAGTATCAGCACAGTGCTCACAGGGTATGGCACCAGACAAAGGGCTTGCAGTCCAGGGGAATTTCTAAATAAAATTTCCATCTTCTGTCTATTTTTCTCATGCTGCATCCTGATCTATCCAGCTTCACTCTCGTCTAACACCCGTTCCGCTCACTCACTCTGTTGATCTCCCATCACATTCTTTTTGTTTCATTCTCTCTCTCTCTCTCAGTCTGTTTCAAATAACTCTCTCTGCTTTCAGATAGTGCAGTTGGAGAGTTTGTGGATGTACAATGGGCTGAAATGCCTCCGTCTGTGCTGTATTAACTTTGAGGTTCTCTGACCCACAATAAAGACTTTCAGCGCCTGGAAAAACAAGCTGGTCCTGCGAAGGACACAGTACACAATCATTCATTATCTCTTCCTGTTTTCTGAAATGTCGTGTCCAGGAAATATCTGTTCAAACAAACAGATTAAAATTCGAGCAGTTGGAAGGACATTTACCAGACGATATTGCAATCAGTATTTAATAAACCAGTTCCACCACTCAAAATGTGGATTTGCCTGATAACAGCTCCTCCCAATTAATAGCCCCTCGCCTCTGCCTTATGCTGGCGTAATTTGCCTTCTGCCAATTTATTAACTTCCACAAGGTCATGACTTAGTCCATGTTCGTAGCTATCTCAAACCTGAGGGCGTTGTGATAACTGTTTCCAACATGATCTTCCACTGAATGGTCAGTCACCTGGACAGACTCATTATCTAATACGAGGTCCAGTATGGCTCCTCCTGTAGTTGGAATATCCACATACTGCTGCAAATGACTTTCTTGGATGCACTTAGCAAATTCTACCCCATCTAAGCCTCTTGCTCTAAAGGACTCCCAGTCAATATTGGGATGTTAAAGTCACTCACTATGGCAACTCTATTTAATACACTTTTCCGTAATCGGCCTCCATATTTGCTCCTCAATCTCTTGGTGGATGTTGGAGAGACTACAGTGTAATCCTAACACAGTGCTTGCATCCATCTTATCTTTGAGCTCTATTCATGTTGCGTTAATAGATGAGCTTTCCAGTATGTCTTCTCTAAGTGCAGATGTAACATTCTTCCTGATTAGTAATGCAACTCAACCCTTTCTTTTACCTTCCCCTCTAGCTCATATTAAACAACAAAACCCTGGAAAGTGGAACAGCCAGTCCTGTCCCTTTTTCAACCAAGTCCCTATAATATTTCCAACATCGTAGTCCCATGTACGTATTCAGGCTCTAAATTCATCTGCTTACCCATAATAATCCTTGCATTGAAATAAATACACTTCAACCAAACACATCAGATACTGACGTGATATTTGGTTTGAAATTCTCTGATGTAAATTCTCTGCTGCTGTTTTCCGATGACAGGAGATTACAAAAGACTATCAGTAAATCAGAAAATATTGTTAACAGACAAATCGAATTTCCTCCTTTGTCACTTCAATCTGTACATTGCATTACACATGGTCCGATTTCGACAGAGTGCTGAATAATTATTTAACTTTAAACAACTGTCTCAAGCCACTCATTGCATATTCCAACAACTATATCTGGACCCACTGGATTGATTGCTCTCTTGTCCCTCTCTGAAAAAATCTCTGTAATATGCACATTGTCAGTATATGTAATCACCCAAGCTCCAAGTTATGACCTGCTAGATTCCTCACATGAAACTAATCACACTTCAGGTTGCAAGTCCCATTGTGTTCAGTGCCCTCTGCTTCTGTGTTGCTGGTCTTAGCTGCACTGGTTTTAGTCTCTAATTCCTCCTCAGTCACTGTATTGTGGACCTTCTGCTCTGGTTCTCACTCCATCTACCCACCACTACCACCCGCACCACACTGACCACACTAATTTAAACCCTCCTGCGTTACAATAGCAAACCTGCCTGCCAGGAGATTGCTGTCAGTTCAGGCCCATCCCATCCTTCTTGTGTAGATCGTCGGTAAAAACAAGGACCGCAGATGCTGGAAACCAGATTCTAGATTAGAGTGG
>NC_057725.1:73570374-73580402 GCF_004010195.1 Chiloscyllium plagiosum | reverse complement strand
AACACTGTGCAAAGCAACACCAAAAAAAACACAAAATACAGAACAGCTATGCTCGGCGCAAAGCTCCCAAACAGAGGAACAGGTGCATTGTGTGTGTGTGTATATATATATATATATATATATACTCACACACAGGGCCCAGGGCTTAACAAATTAAACCATTCTGGTTAAACAAACACCATAGTTAAGGCAACTGGCAAATTCGTTTCCATATAAATCAAGTAGTGCTGCCATGCCTTATAAAGATGGTTTGTTGTGTGCTGCACAATGTTTGCAAATAAAAGTCCAAGCGAATGTCCTCCATAATTTATTTCTGCCATCCAATCATGCCCGGTTGGTTCTCAGACACAATTCGTCGGAATTTTATTCCGTGCACAGTCTGCAAGAATATTAAATAGTTTCTTCCCATGCCCATCTAAAGATGGTAAATTCGGTAGATCTAAGAGGAGAGATATCTGGTCTACTTTGACTTCAGTCCTCAATACCCTCCCTATCTCTCTCACCACAGCCCTCAAGTAAACACAGAGCCTATGGTATGTCCAGTAGCAATGGGTAAGAGTACTTACACTTATTTTACATTTGGGGGAAACTGAATGTGCCCCTTTTTTAAACTTCGCCAGATGTTCTGGTGCCAGATGAGCCCTGTGCAGAACTTTTAACTGTACAGCGCATGTCCTGTTACATATTGTGATCTTTTGCCTATTCTCCCATATGTTCTCCCATGTTTCAGAAGAGATCTGCACTCCTAGCTCTACCTCCCAGACCTCACATAAACGGATAATATCCTGCCAGACCCTGCCACCCAGCAGGCGATAGAGGGCACTAATCGAAAGGGTGCTTGTGGAATGTAGCAACATCCTCTCTGTATCGGGCTTACACGGCTTAATGAGAAGCATAGTCTTCTTCTGGATGAAGTCCATAACCTGAAAAAAAAACGGAAAAGCTTCTGCTGGGCAACCCGTATTTGTAGCTCAGTTGCTCAAAAGACATCATAACCTCCCCGTCAAACAAGCCTCCCAAACTAGAAACTCCTCTCGCTGTTCATAGTTTGAACCCTGAATTCATCATCCCTGGTCGGAACCCTGGCATGCAAGTATAGGTGTAAATGGCAAAGTCATAGATCACTCTGACACATTGCACTCCAAGTCCTGACTGTAATAATGGGGTTCCGGAAGTGGTCCATAAGTGACCTCATCTTATCCATGATGAACAGATTAATAAGAGGGCACTTTGCTTGGGAGGCCTCAATATCCAACCATATCGAGTTTGGACCGTTACCCATCCATTCGCAGACGCAGGACAGCAGGGAACTTCATTGATACCTTCTGATGTCTGGGAAATCAACTCTCCCCCCCCCTCCATGTGCCAACTGCAAGTTTGTAAGTTTGATGAGGGGCCGCCCATGATACCAGACAAAGCAACCAAATCACCCCTTAAGTTTCCACAGCGTTGACCTGGAAAAAAATATAGGGAGCATATACATTGTATAAAGTAAACGAGGAAGAACATTCATCTTAATGAGAGATATTCGGCTCGGCCATAAAATTGGAAGAGCCTCAAATCTCTGAAGAGCTCGCCTGATATTGTCGAGCAAGTGAACCAAGTTAGTCCGGAATAACAGATCAAACTTTGGGGTAATAAAAATGTCTAGGTACCGGAACTCTACCCGTGACCACTTAAAAGGGAACTTAGGGCCACCTTCAAATTCTGGCACATCCTTAAGGTTCCCCAAAGGCATATCCTCCGATTTTGCAAAGTTATCCTGAAATAGCCCCAAATGAATTGATACATTGTATCAAATGAGGTACGGAGGTCATCGGGTTCGATAAAAACAGAAGGATATCATCCGCATACAGTGTAATCTTGTGTGCCCTGGATCCCACTCTGGAGCAGTTATGTGGACGTTCTGACGAATGGCCTCTGCCAGCGGCTCTATCTCCAGCGTAAACAACTACAGTGAGCGGGGGCAGCCTTGCCACCTACCCCGACCAATCGTAAAATTCCCAGACTTCACCCCATTGGTGATGATCACGGCCAGAGCGTGTCGATATACAACCTCCACCCACCTAGCAAAGTCTTCACCCAACCCAAACTGTTCTTAAGACATAAAAGAAACGTCCACTCCACCCCGTCGAGTGCTTTCCCTCCACCGAGGGAAATCACCAACCCCTGAATCGATCATTGCTGACAAACCTGGACCACATTCAGCAGCCTTCTCATATTATGAGAGGACCTACTGCCCCTTATAAAGCCTGTCTTGTCCCATTTAATAATATGAGGCAACACTATTTCCAATCTCAGCACCAGGATCTTGGACAGAATCTTGCAATGTGAATTTAATAGGGAGATGGGCCTGTATGAGGCACAATCCTCAGGAACCTACCCCTTTTAAGAATTAAGGAAATATTAGCTTCTCTCAAAAATGGTGGTAGTCATTCATGCATATAGGAGTGATTGGACATCTCTAACATCGGCCCTGACAAAATCCCTATAAACTCCTTATAATACTCACTCGGAAGACCATCAAGGCCAGGCGCTTTCACACTCTGAAGTTGCTTTGCTGCCTCCTGTATTTCCCGAACTGTCAATGGGCCATTAAGGAGAGCGGCCTGTTCTAAGGTTACCCCTCGGAGGACAAGGTTCTTAACAAAGGTCTCCATTTTAGCCCTCCTGTCCTCGCAACTTTAAGACCGATACAATTCAAAGCAAAAGTACTGAAAAGCCCCATTAATCTTTTTAGCATCGTATGTAAGGACCCCAGCGCTGTCTCTGATTACACTAATGGATTGGGGAGGACGCTTTTTCCGAGTCAGGTACATTAAATACTTCCCTGGCCTTTCCCCATATTTGAACAGCCTTTGTCTAGGAAAAGCAAGTCTTATTTTCCGTTTTATGCCGGTATTGAATTCAAGACAGCCCGAAGGCGGTGATCTGCTGTAGGTTAGTGACCAAAGGCCGTGCAAAATGTGCCGCCTCCGCAGCTTTCAACTGTGTCTCAAGTAGACGCTGCTGTTCCTCCTTCTGTCATTTATGGCTAGCCAAATAGGAAATACCTAATCCACTAGCAAAGGCCTTAGCAGTCTCCCATAGCATGGATGCACTACGAGCCATGCCTGAGTGGATAGTCAAGAATTCCTGAAACTCCTTCAAAAAGCATTGCTCAAATTTGGGATCCTTAAGGAGAAAAGGGCCCAAATGCCGATGCTGCAAACCTAGCCCTTCACTCTTGCCGTTATCTCCAAATATACTGCCGTGTGATGAGAGATAGCTATATTCCCAATTTTACAACCCATAATTGATTTCAGAAGAGCCGAGGGAGCCAGAAAAAGGTCATTTCTCATGTTGCATTTATGTGGGGTTTGCGAAAAAGATGATGTCCCTGCCGGTAGGGTGAAGACATCTCCAAATATCCAACAGCCCCAACTTCTCGCATAAGTCAACCACCTGCTTGTCTTCCAAAGAAATATTTGGGGGAACCACAAAGCATCCTGTCCACTGTCGATCCAAAAGACAATTAAAATCCCCCAATAATAATGTGCCGTATTCCAAAAGCACTCAAATTAGAGAAAGCACTAATCAAACATTTGAGGGGATGCACTGGAGGGCAGTAGACGTCTAAAACGCTATCTTCCTTCCAATGTATCAGAGCTTTCAGTATCACAAACCGTCTCTGCTAATCTTTCACTGGCTCTAATAATGTGAACGGAAGAGTTTTTTGGATAAGTACTGCCACTCCCCTGCTTCTATTAGTAAACGATGAACGGAATATCCGGTCATAACCCCACTGTTGTAATTTCAGGTGTTCCCCAACATCAAGATGGGTTTCCTGCAACAAAGCGATATCAACCCTTTCCCTCTTAAGGCTAGAAACACTTTTTTTTTTTCGTTTTAGCAGGTGAATGACTTCTCTTAATGTTCCAGGTGCACCATTCAATAAGACCCTTAGCCATATCCCCTTTCCGACAACCTTGAACCCCTCAAAGGGAGAACCCTGCTTACAAAGCGCTGAACATAAGTAAATAAAGATTCATAGAATTGAAAACCTATATATACAAAAACTACTCTATCATAACTATTAACAACTATTCATACCAAACAAACTACAAAGAAAACCAACTATAAAACCTTGAATGGAAGACTCTTCCCCCTGCCCATAGGGGGCACTCACCCTGCCCATCTCCTTCACATCTCCTTCAAACCTGGACTGTGCCCCAGCCTTAGTCCAGAAAAAAATCAAGATGATCCTTAAATCAACAAAAAAAAAAGGAAAAGTCAGGATGAGCACTCCACCCGTCCCTGGCTTCATGTCACCCCTACGTGTGACTAAAAGAGAAGCAGAACAAACAAAAAATGGGAAGAGACAACAAAGAACATCCACAAAATTTCCCATCAGAAAATCTAGTTATTAAAAAAAGTAACATCTTATTCCAAAGTATTTTGCCATCTTTCCAAAAAGGAAATTATTAGGGAGAAAGGAAGGAATAAAATTGGGAAGGAAAAACATGGGGAAAGATAGAAATAAGAATAAACACTAACCGTATTTTTCAGGCCAATCCATCTATTTTAAAGAGTCCACAAAGTTTTTATGCTTACCCGCTTGGTCAAATGTATAAACTGAGCCCTTGTGGCTGAAACCAAGTACTGCGGCTTATCTCATGGAGTATTGGATGCACAGGTTCCTCAGCCTCTTTTTAATTTCATTGAAGGAGTTCCTCTTTCGAATAACAGCTGCAAAGAAATTCTGGTAAAGCATGATTTTTGATCCCTTGTACAGCAGCGCCTGCGGATGTTTTCCCACAGATCTGGTAACTTCTATGACTTATTACTTATTTTCATATTAAAAGAAGTGCACTAGGACCAAGCGGGGCGCTGCACCGTCCATGCCCTGTGCACTGTCACCCAATAATCCCTTTCAATCTGAAGCCTGCTGGACTCGACGTGAAGGCCCAAAAAGATTGACACCCAGCTTTCAATGAAACTGACTGGCTTCTCACCTTCCTCACTTTCCGGGGGCCTGGCAATTTGGAGATGTATCCAAATTCTTGCTCCAGCACCTGGAACCGACTGGATGAGGACTCCATCGCAACTTTCGAGGCCTTCTTTGGACCCACCACCTCCTGCAGCCTCACCCCGAGCCACTGGATCTCCAGCTCATGCTTCTGCAGCTTGGATGCAATGGGTTGGACCTGGGCAGGAATCTCCCCAAGGATTTCTTCAATCGCAGCGCCAACTTTCAAAGTAACTCTCTCCATCGTCGCAGCCAATTCCTGTGAGTCCCCTGGGGGTTCAGGAGAGACTGCTGCTATTGCAGCAGTCTCTGGAATGCCTGGTGCTGCAGGGAAGGGTCTTCCCTGATGCTGTCTGCTTGCTCCTTTTCCCGTTGGTATCCTTCCCACTCCCAAATACTAACACGTATGTGTTCTGTAAGGTTTTAAACTAATAATTCCACCACATAAATCGGCCAGGGATGGCAAAAAAACACCACTTTGCCTTGGCTGTTAGGCTCTCTGTCAAGCCAAAAATCTTATCTACCTCTTCTTTAAATACTTTCAGTGATGCAGCTCCCCTAACTCCTGGCCCAGATAATTCCTGACATTGATTTCCCTCTGCGTCGGGAGTGAGAGGAAATCACTCCCGACGCAGACACCATCACCGATTGATTGAAACAAGAGGCAAACACAGGGGCTCAGGGAAGAGTGAATGATCTTGATATCAAGGCAGTATTTGACTGAGGATGTCATCGGGACCACCTAATTATTTTAGCTTAATGGGGATCAGGTCTAACCTCCCCACTGGTTGGAGTCTTTCAGAGGACAAAGGAAGATGTTTGTGATTGGAAGCCAGATACTGCACATTTCCACAGTTAAAAGAGGAGCTCATTCAGCACCTCAAGCTTGTTGCACACAGATATCTAGAATTCTTTCATCACACCGAAATTACTGAACAAAAAGAGGGATAGCCCATTCAATCCTTCTGCATGTTGCACAATAAGAGGAGGGTTCTGGTCAGCACATTAAGCTGTTAAGCAGGAACAGGGAGAGAGCTCAATTAGACGCTTGAACCTGCTCCATGGGACTAGGTGAAGGCCATTCAACCCCTTGAAACACTTATCCAGGACTACGAGCCTGTCATTGATGCTCCAATATAACAAACCAATGGAACAGAGACTGCACTCAGAGATGGCTTCGCGATGTTGCTCATGGCTCCTTTGCCTGTGGTACTCATGATACTTCAATGTGGGTTGCTGGCAGTGAGGAAGGAAACGAAAAGTTTTGTGTCTAGTCTCAAGGAGGCATCTTCAATCTCCGAGAAGACATGTCCATGTTCTCCATGGACGTCAGAAGCTGGTGGGAATAGTTTACTGTTTTCGAATGAAGGAATTGTGGCTGCTGTCGGGATTATGGCTAACGTGACGTTCAGTGTAGGATCACATACCAACTGTACTGTATTAACGTTGGGAGAGTTTATTCGAAGACCTGAGTAAAAAAGAAGACATGGAATTTATCACCGTATCAGTGTCTGTTTATACATCGTGAGTGACTGTCCCTCCCACTCCAGTTTCAATGCAATCACCTCTCATTCTCTCACAGCACTAGAGGTTAATCTCCCCTCACTCCTCATGGTACCACTTTCCCAGGGATTAGTCTGGTGAAACTCCATTGCACTCTTTCTGTGGCAAGGTGATCATTCCTTATAAAGGAGAGAAAATCAGCCCGAAATATCCCATAGATTGCTTCAACAACACTCTCAAGGTTGATCACAATAACTATTTTTCCACACTAACTCATCTCCATTTCTTTCCTGTGCCATGAAAAAAACTAATTCCTTCTCAATGCACTTCGAACGATGTGGAATTAAGAAATTCCTTACATCTGTATGTCATCATCAATAAAGGCAGCACCAGAGGTGAACATCATGCTCGGGGAGAGACGAAGAAAGAATGCACTTAAAAATGGGGAATGGTCATCCACCTGAATGGGAATGAGCTGAAGGCATACAGGAAAGAGGCAGAGGAAGGGACCTACCTTTCCTTTTGTTCTTCCCTCACAAGATGTGTGTAGCCTTGGTCAGGCTAACATGTTATGCTGATCTTGTACTGAGTGGCTGGTTCAGCTGTTGCACAGGACAGTAAATAGTAAAACACTTTGCTGTGGGTTTCCAGTCACATAGAGGTCTGACCAGGGAAGAATGACCCATTACATTCTTGAAAGGACATGAGGCAAGCAGATAGGCTTTTCATGGTTAATGATGGTGGCTTCATTTCAATGTCACCAATTTCCTTCATGTGATGTATCAACAGAATATTATTTTGTGTCTCCTGCCATTAAACAGATTTACACAGAAACGCACACACACCACCCTCCACTACCACCCTGTCTCCTGCAATTAGACAGATGTACACACACACACGTACAGACATAGGGCTACACATCCAAAGCCATGTCTTTAATACAGAGGTAGATTTTTTAAATTAAATCATGGATCCAGAGTTACAGTGAGAAGGCGGGAGAATTATGTTGAGAAACATGTCAGGCAGGACCGAATAGCAAAGTAGAGTTGATGAGTAAAATGGCCATATTTCAATTTCCTATGCTGTATGGCCTTAAGATGGCAGGAATTTTTTCCGAGGGTGCGATGGAGGCTGACTGATAAATACTTGACTGAACAGTCAATGGGACTGTGGGATAGTTTTGAGGGGCTGAATGGTCTATGACTGTTCCCATTTTCTTTGCGTTTATTTCTGAAAAGAGGAGGTAACTTGCTGTGAGGTTAACACACTTTCAAATTAAAGGGTCTCCCATTAACATTTGAGTTAACGTTGTTCCTTTCTCCTTCAGACTGTGTGACCTATGGCGCGGTCATCCCCAGGGAACAGTGAAGACTGGGTCATTGAAGATATTCAAGGCTGACCTTAAGTGACCTTTAATGGACAGAAGAGTCAATATTTAATGGCAACAGACAGGAAGGGGGTGGTTAGCTACAGTCAGACCAGCCATGATGCTTCTAAATTGTGCAGCACTGCTGCTCCTATCCCACGTGTGGTCCTCCCAGTTCACATCTCGAGGCTGTTACACACAGAGAGAAGAAGACCCCTTTCAGCCAGTCAGAATTGTTATAATGAGACAGGAGGAGGCAATTATATCCCTCTATAGAGATTGAACGGGGGTGGGGGGGCGGCGAGTTGTGGTGGGGGGTGGGTTCTTAAAAAATATCTGTACAAGATAATGAGTAGAAAGACAAGGACTGGTTTGGGGTAGTCAACATGGCTTCGTGCGATGGAGATCATGTCTCATTAATGTGATTGAGTATTTTGAGAACGTGACACAGAAGATTGATGAAGGCACTGTGGTATAATTTGTTTACACTGGCTTCAGCAAGGCGTTTAATATGGTTTATCATTGCAAGCAGGTAGGTCACATGGAATCCAGGGAAAGTTAACCAATTGGATACAAAATTGTCTTGAAGGTAACAAATTGTTTTCCAGACTGAGGCCAGCGGCGTGCTGAAACAATCAGTGCTGAGCTCACTACTTTTCAATTTGGATGCAAATGACTAGGATTTGAATAGCAGAGACATGGTTAGTCAGTTTCCAGATAACATCAACAAAGTGGTGCAGCGGACAGTGAAGAAGATTAACTCAGAGTACAGCGGCACTCTTGTCCCCATCAAAGTCCCAAGGACTGGCAGATGGAGTTTAATTTAGATATTTGTGAGGTTTTTGCATTTTCAGTAAGTTAAACCATGTCATGCACTGGAGAATGTTGCTGAACAAAGAGACCTACGGGTACAGCTTCACAGTTCCTTGAAAGTAGAGTCGCAGATAGACAGGATGGTGAAGAACATGTTTGACCCGCTTGCCTTAATCGGTCAGAACATTGAGTACACGAGTTAACAAGTGCCCTGGACAGGACACTGGTGAGGCCACTTTAAGAATACTGTGCACAATTTGGTTGGGCTCTCCTGTTGGGAGGATGTTGAGAGGACACAGAAAAGGTTTACAAGGATTTTCCAGTACTGGAAGGTTTGAGCTTCATGGAAAGGATGAACAAGTTGAGGTCTCTTTCCCTGGACTGGCGGAGGGTGAATGGTGGCATGAAATTGTTTTTTCAAATCCTGTGGGGCATGGATAATCTGAATGGCCAATGCATTTTTCCCAGGGTGGGGAGTCCAGGACTATACGGCATAAGTTGAAGGTTTGGGGGAAAGATTTAGAGCGGACCTTGGCAGTTACATTTTCATGCTGAAGATGGTGAGTGTAGGGAAAGTGCTGTCAGAAAAAATGTTGACAGCGGGTCCAATTACATGTTTAAAATACATATGGATAGGTACATAAATAGGAATGGTTCAGAGGGATATGGAGAAAATGATGGAAAAATGGGACTAGATAAGATTGGGATAACTGGTTGGCATGGGTAAGCTGGAATAAAGGATCTGTTTCCATGCTGTATGACTTTCTGATTCTATCAGACGGATGGGGAAAATTCTAAAATGACCTTTCAAGTAGGAATTCTCTTCCCCAGAAGTTTGACGTTCCTCTTTGTTTACATTTATTCAATGCTGAGTTAGTAGAGAAGTAATAATGGGATACAGATAGGAAGGTGGGACTGAGACCACAACTTGATCAGCCACAATCTTTGTGTCTGGTGGAGAAGCCTCAACGTGTCTAATTACCCACTCCTGATCCTCAGTCCCATGTCTCTGTGTTCCATTCAGCCCCTAAAACCTGCTATTCAGGACAGTTGATTTCCACTTACTGCTCTAACCTGGTACACAGGAACAAGTAAGACCATTCAGCCCCACACGGTTTGGGAGATTAGGAAAACACAACTGGAAAACTCAGACTGGATATGAAAGACGCCCCTCATCTCTCTTTACAGAGCTTCCCCTCACTGCAACTTGTGCCCCATTCGTTGTTCATGTTGTAGACCCAGATTCACTGTGAATACAGCCCCCAGACCTCACCTAGAGATGGCTCACAGAATCCTCTGGTATGCCTGACTGCAATATCAAATAACATTCCTTCCAGG